>NW_025765590.1:0-138754 GCF_003918875.1 Haliotis rubra | reverse complement strand
TGCAAGTTTTCATGTATTGCTGGTGTCTTTAATTTCAACAGCTTGGAGGAGTGAGCGAGTAAGTTTAGTTTTAGGCTGCACTCAGCAATATTCCAGCCATATGGCGACGGTCTGTAAATAATCGAGTTCATACCAGACGATCCAGTGATCAACAAATTGAGCATCGATCTAAGCAGTTGGATGAGTCAGTTTAGCTTTACGCCACACTCAGCAATATTCCAACTATATGGCAGCGGTCTGTAAATAATCGAGCCTGACCAGACAATCCAGTGATCAACAGCATGAACATCGATCAGCGCAATTGGGAACCGATGACATGCGTCAACCAAGCCAGCGAGCCTGACCACCCGATCCCGTTAGTCGCCTCTACGATAAGCATGGGTTACTTGAAGATCAATTTCTAACCCGGATCTTCACGGGTTCGGCGCACCGGGAACCGATGACATGTGTCAATCAAGCCAGCGAGCCTGACCACCCGATCCCGGTAGTCACCTTTACGATAAGCATGGGTTACTGAAGGCCAATTCTGACCTGACCTTTACGGGTTTCACAGTTTTGTTTTCTTTGAGAGGGTACGTATGTCTAAAAACATTTGAAGTAAATTTAGATACACCAGGCTTCATATAATAGTAGGATAATTTGTGTTTTTAAGTGATGGCTAAATTTGTGCACAGTCGCTAACGTATGAAAGGACCTTGTAAGTCCTTCTAGGGTGGGTGGGTGAAGGGGTGGTATGGGAGCATTGAGGGGCAAGGCAGGCTGAGCGAGTGTAGTAATTGAGGGCTATGGGCGGCCTTGACCGTGGAGTTTGTTATGGATGGTACTTGAGAGGCGGCGGGGGTCGGTGGTGGCTGTAGGCGCGTGGACCTTGGAGGAGACAGTAGTTGTTGGGAGGTAGAGCTGATGTGAAAAATGAAGGAACAAGTAGAGGCGCGCGACCTCTTGAGAAGACAGGTGGGTGGTTGGAGAGAGAGGTGAAGGTGTAGATGGGCTCTTTGATAGTGAGCAGAAAGTGACTCGAGAATGCTTGTGGTTGGAGAGGTATGCGCGGACGTTTGAGAGGACAGTCACGTTGAAGGAGTGAATTTGGGAGTGACTAAGCATACTCAATCCAGAAACAATTAAGTAATGAAACAATAGGCGAAAGCTTTCAATACAACTGATAGCCTTATGGTGTGGTAATTAATGGACAGATGGTCGGATAGGGGGTGTGCTGATAGCTATATATGTCCGGAAAGCCACTTCTAAGAGAACAAGAGTTGAAAATGGTTTGGCCTCCAAACGGCAAATGGGTATGGTTGGAGTGATCGTGGTGGAAAGTGGGTTGGTCTCCTGGCACTTCGCTATTAGCTAATCCATGTTACCGTAAATAATCCAGCATTTTTAATGTCTCCTCTCTAAGTTAGTCGAATGTTTCTCAAAATGGAGTTGTAAATTTGTAGCTTCAAGTGATGCTTATAAACATATACACTCATTCCATTTTACAACCCCTCCCAACATGACTTCTGACTGAAATTATACATTCCCGCCCATGGGCTAAATCCCCTTTTGCCCATGGAAGCGCGAGATTTTTTAATATCGGCTCTAAGTTAGTCAAATTGTCAATATGGAGTTGACTTCTTTGTTTCATGATACTTATAAACATACACTATTCATTTTACAACCTCCAAAACATGGAAACCATAGCCGCTTTGAATAAAAGTAAATGTTCTCGCCCATGGCCAATCCTATTTTTCGCCCATGGGCAGAGATTTTTAAACATCGTCTATAGGATTAGGTCAAGTAAGTCAAAATGAGTTGAATTTTGTTTCAAGGTACTTATAAACATACACTCATTCATTTACAACCTCCAAAACATGGAAAATCATGTATTTTGAGTAAAAGTCAATATTCTCGCCCATGGGTATGTGCTCTCTGCCGATGGGCGAGATTTTAATATCGTTCTAAGTTAGTCGAATTAAGTCAATGGTAAGAGTTGAATTTTGTTTCATGATGATACTTATAAACATACACTATCTGTTTACAACCTCCAAAACATGGAAAATCATGTATTTTGAGTAAAAGTCAATATTCTCGCCCATGGGCCAAAATGTGTTCCGCCCATGGGCGAGATTTTTAACATCGTTCTAAGTTAGTCAAATGGAGTCAAAATGAGTTGAAATTTGTTTCAAGGGTACTTATAAACATACACTCATTCATTTACAACCTCCAAAACATGGAGAAATCATGTATTTTGAAGTAAAGTCAATATTCTCGCCCATGGGCGAAAATGTGTTTCGCCCATGGGCGATTTTTTAATATCGCTCTAAGTTAGTCAAATTAAGTCAAAATGAGTTGTGTCATGATGCTTATAAACATACACTCATTCATTTACAACCTTCAAAACATGGAAAAACATGTATTTTGAGTAAAGTCAATATTCTCGCCCATGGGCCAACCTATTTTCGCCCATGAGCGAGATGTTTCTCCATCCATCTTAAGTTAGTCGAACTAAGGTAAATATGAGTTGAATTTTGTTTCATGGTACTTATAAACATACACTCATTCATTTACAACCTCAAAACATGGAAAATCATGTATTTTAGTAAAAGCCAATATTCTCGCCCATGGGCCAAAATGTTTTCGCCCATGGGCGAGATTTTAACTTATCGCTCTATGTTAGTCGAATGGAGTCAAAATGAGTTGAATTTTGTTTCGCAAGGTACTTATAAACATACACTCATTCATTTACAACCTCCAAAACATGGAAAATCATGTATTTGGATTAAAGCCAATATTCTCGCCAATGGGCCAAAATGTTTTTCGCCCATGGGCGAGATTTTAATATCGCTCTAAATTAGTCAAATTAAGTTAAAATGAGTTGAAATTTGTGTCATGATGCTTATAAACATACACTCTTTCATTTACAACCTCAAAAACATGGGAAAAATCATGTATTTTGAGTAAAGATCAATATTCTCGCCCATGGGCCAACCTATTTTCGCCCATGGGCGAGATTTTATAATATCGTTCTAAGTTAGTCGAATTAAGTCAATATGAGTTGAATTTTTGTTTCATGATACTTTTATAAACATACACTCATTCATTTACAACCTCCAAAACATGGAAAATCATGTATTTTGAGTAAAAGTCAATATTCTCGCCCATGGGCCAAACCGTTTTTCGCCCATGGGCGAGATTTTTAATATCGTTCTAAGTTAGTCGAATTAAGTCAATGTGAGTTGAATTTTGTTTCATGATACTTATATAAACATACACTCATTCGTTTACAACCTCCAAAACATGGAAAATCATGTATTTTGAGTAAAAGTCAATATTCTCGCCCATGGGCCAAAATGTGTTCCGCCCATGGGCGATTTTTTAACATCGCTCTAAGTTAGTCAAATGGAGTCAAAATGAGTTGAAATTTGTTTCAAGGTACTTATAAACATACACTCATTCATTTACAACCTCCAAAACATGGAAAATCATGTATTTTGAGTAAAAGTCAATATTCTCGCCCATGGGCCAAAATGTGTTTCGCCCATGAGCGAGATTTTTTAATATCGCTCTAAGTTAGTCAAATTAAGTCAAAATGAGTTGTGTCATGATGCTTATAAACATACACTCATTCATTTACAACCTTCAAAACATGGAAAAACATGTATTTTGAGTAAAAGTCAATATTCTCGCCCATGGGCCAACCTATTTTTCGCCCATGGGCGAGATTTTTTAATATCGTTCTAAGTTAGTCGAATTAAGTCAATATGAGTTGAATTTTGTTTCATGATACTTATAAACATACACTCATTCATTTACAACCTCCAAAACATGGAAAATCATGTATTTTGAGTAAAGTAATATTCTCGCCCATGGGCCAAATATTTTCGCCCATGGGCGAGATTTTAACATCGCTCTAAGTTAGTCGAAATTAAGTCAAAATGAGTTGAATTTTGTTTCATGGTACTTATAAACATACACTCATTCATTTACAACCTCCAAAACATGGAAAATCATGTATTTGAGTAAAAGTCAATATTCTCGCCCATGGGCCAAAATGTGTTTCGCCCATGGGCGAGATTTTTTAATATCGCTCTAAGTTAGTCAAATTAAGTTAAATGAGTTGAAATTTGTGTCATGATGCTTATAAACATACACTCATTCATTTACAACCTCCAAAACATGGGAAAACATGTATTTTGAGTAAAAGTAAATATTCTCGCCCATGGGCCAATCCTATTTTTCGCCCATGGGCGAGATTTTTAATATCGTTTTAAGTTAGTCGAATTAAGTCAATATGAGTTGAATTTGTTTCATGGTACTTATAAACATACACTCATTCATTTACAACCTCCAAAACATGGAAAAACATATATTTTGAGTAAAGTCAATATTCTCGCCCATGGGCCAAATGTTTTTCGCCCATGGGCGAGATTTTTAATATCGCTCTAAATTAGTCGAATTAAGTCAAAATGAGTTGAAATTTGTTTCATGATGCTTACAAACATACACTCATTCATTTACAACCTCCAAAACATGAATTCTGATCGAAATTAACATTCTCGCCCATGGGCCGGCCCATGGGTCCACTGTTCGCCCATGGGCCTCGCCCATGGGCGAGCGAGTTTAAATTTAAAAGTTTTCGAAAGAATTTTTTTTCATTTTTTCATCCTTGGCATATATTCATAACCACTGCATGTTTAATTTGGTCAAATCCCTTTGTCAGAAAGTGCCCACAGTGTAGAGAGAGAGTTTCTGGACTTTTGTGAGTCCAGAATTAAATTGTGACGTGTTGAGAGACAAGGTACCTACCATTGCGTGGAAACTGTTAGGATATACGCGGGTGGAGTTTTGGTGCATGGTGCACGTACTACGAGTCTCCATCCACTGGCTGGCCGTGGCTAGCCTGGAGTGGATTATGAAACTGGTCAATAGTTCACGTTCGATCCAGTGTTGACTGAAAGTCTAGTACGCTGCTCATCAGCTGACTCCGCAGGGGAACATAATACACAGATCTCACGGTATTCAGTACACGAGTACATCAATACATATTATTAATACATCACAGCAGTACAAACTCAAACATTCTTCGCATTAAAATCGAGCGTGAGTTTTTAGTATTCCTTCAGGCCAACGCAGTTTTGGCCCTAGTAATTAACCGTGCTTGCTTAACTGAATTCTGGGTTGTTTAAAGTATTAATTTCTGTCCACGGTCTTACGCGACGGTGAGAATGCATGCCATTGAGAGCGAGTGTGTCGTGCGGGCTTGTCAGCGCAGGACCAACTCACAACCCTTAACTAGATACAGGCTTTGGCGGCTTGAAGCTGGTCCACTGAAAAAGTGGCATTACCGTAGATAAATACATCTCGGACCATCAGTCTATGCATATTAATTGAAATAAATCTTGTATTCCGACATCTCGACCAGCAGGTGAATATACATTGAGATAAATCTTGGTATTCGACATCTTGACCGAGCGGTCAATATACATTGAGATGGCCTTGTATTCGATATGTCGACCGAGCGGTCAATATACATGGAAATGAAGCTTGTATTCTGACATGTCTTGACCAGCGGTCACTATACATTGAGATAAATCTTGCATTCGACATGTCGACCAGCGGTCAATATATTACTGAAATGAAGCTTGTATTCGATATCTCGACCAGCGGTCAATATACATTGAGATAATTCTTCATTCGACATGTCGACCAGCGGTCAATATACATTACAGATAAATCTTGTATATCGACATGTCGACCAGCGGTCAATGATACATTTAGATAAATCTTGCATCTGACATCCTCGACCAAAGCGGTCAATATAATATTGAGATAAATCTTCTATTCGACATGTCTAGACCAGCGGTCAATATACACTTAGATAAATCTTGTAATCGACATCCTCGACCAGCGGTCAATAGACTTTGAAATGAAGCTTGTATTCGACAAGTCGACCAGCGGTCAATATACCTTTGAAATGAAGCCGTATTCCGACATGTCGACCAGCGGTCACTATACGCATTGAGATAATCTTGTACTCTGACATGTCGACCAGCGTATCAATTTTACATTGAAATGAAGTTTGTATTCGACATCTCGACCAGCGGTCAATATACATTGAGATAAATCTTGTATTCGACATCTCGACCAGCAGTCAATATACATTGAAATGAAGCTTGTATTCGACATGTCGACCAGCGGTCACCATACACTGAGATAAATCTTGTATTCGACATGTCGACCCAGCGGTCACTTACTTTGAAATGAAGCTTGTAATCGACATGTCGACCAGCGGTCAATATACATTGAAATGAAGCTTGTATTCTGACATGTCGACCAGCGGTCTAATATATACATTGAATGAAGCTTAGTATTCGACATGTCGACCCAGCGGTCAATATACATTGAAATGAAGCTTGTATTCCGACATGTCGACCAGCGGTCAATATACATTGAAAATGAAGCTTCATATTCGACATGTCGACAGCAGTCTTTACCCAATTGTTCAGGCTTGTATTCGACATGTCGACCACACTCGGCACTATCTTTCGATTCTTACTCACTTCAGTAGATCTTCCATAGTACTATGATCTTTATCTTGTACCGCTGCAATTGTCAACTACATGTTATTTTACATCATTACATTACACATTAGTAGTGTACCCAGTGAGAGGAGATACACAATCTGTATACTCAGTCATCACAGACAGATCACCAGCATGAAGTCTGGTCTTGAAGGCAAGAGAAAAAGGTAACACAGTATGTCATCATGAAAATTAAATCAATTTATCTGCTAGTGTATTTTGCGAAACAGTTAACACACTCTGATTTCATCCCTTTCTACGGAAGTCCCAAAACATTTCAAGCAAAGTTAAGTCTACCAGGTTTTTAATCAGTAGCATTGTATTTTAAGGTATGGCTAAACTCAGCATATAAACGCCAGCGACTGAAGGGATTGTGTAAATCCAGCTAGGGTCCACGCTGGTAGCAAAAGTAATTTAAGTCCCATGGACCCTAGTGTGGGGATCTACCTTCTGCTGTTGGCGACCAATAGCCCATTTTTTACATTGTACTTGTCAAAAAAAATTTTCTACTCTTTAAAGATATACGCTTTAGCTAGTTTTAAATAAGTCATTTTGGTGGATAATCTGGTCCCTTTCAAGCTGACAGGGAAGCCTTTTATATACATTATATGTATGTATTTATGAATTCTACAACTAGTCAAATGATGTGGCTTGGAAATATTGCCGATGTGGACTTTAAATGTTAACTCTCACTCACCTACTCATCCCTTTCTATAAAACAAATGCGCCTGCTAACAAAACCATGTACCGTGTTGTATGTTCCAGAGACTATGTCAAAGCATTGAGGAAAGCCGTGGAGTAGATGCCGACGGGGTGTGGCGAGGGCGTGGCGCCATTCGAACAGGAGACTAGCATCAACGTGATGCTGTGTGTGTGCATCACTGCATCCCTCGTCATCATGTTGCTGGTCAACATACACGGTAACAATACCGCGCCATAGTGGCACTCATCATGTATGGATACAGAGGATGGTGACCTCAATGATGTAGCATCGAACACATCTTTCACTGAATAATGTACAGTAGTTGGCCCTTTAAGTGACAATCATTAATGCACCCCATGTTAGTTAACTCTTGGTACAATAATTTTCATAATTCTAGTTTCGGTCGAAACTTCTTAATACTTCATCTATTAGTTGGGAAATCATCTCAGCTATACATACACATACTTTCCATTCAATTTCTTCCGATTATTATTAAGAAAACTCGCAGCTATTTTAAAACAAAATGTAATCGTGACATACCAATCAGGCTTTAACATTGGCTAAGTCTATGGGATAGATTAAAAGTTGTAATTTACCATATGGTGCTTAATCAGGTGTCATTCGATAACTAATCAACGGAAACATGAAAGAAAAATTATGTACACGTAGCTGAAGATGGTTTTGTGGATGCTGCTTCTAAAACAATGTCAAAATAAAATGACTTCTAATTAATTCTGCGAACATTATGCTTGCAACAGTTAATAAACATGTAGTCTATAGTGGTTTCACTAATGATGACTCACTTATGGCCAACTACTGTATACATGCCAACACAAAAGAATAGGGCGTCAAAGTATATCAATACAGTGTGTGAACAACCACTTTAGCCCGCCAGCCTGTAAATAGTAAAATCCAGTCGGGCCAGTAAAATTCCACAGCCACCGGCCCGGGAATTCGCTAGTGAATTTCATGGGGTCATTTTGTAAATATGTCACTCTCTCGAACTTGTTAAGTTATAATACATTTTTAAATCATGCAGACCATGGCCTGATTAAGATGTCTTCATGATATTAGCAACTTAATGATGAAATCCGTGTCATGCCGACAATATCTTTATTCTCACCTATTTTTGTAATCTTTGTGTCTAGCACCAAATTTGGGGCTAGTGAATCATTGTGTAGGCTAGTAACTTTCAGGCAGAGCTTCAGCCCGACTGGCTAGCAAATTCATTTCTGCATCAAATACCTTTGTCACTCATTTGGATTCCGCGTGGTGTACCACTCTCTTTGACTATTCATGGTAACTCCTTACACTTTACGAACTGTACCAGGGGATCTTCCGGCCATGGTGAGCCATGATCGCTTTCATACTTTATAGACTCGAGCCCCCATGGGCAGCTCTGTAGTATTAGGTTCCTGTTGTTAGTTGGTAGGTCAAATTCAGCGTCAGCTCCGCATGAAGGACAAGCGAGCCACACGCAGGTATAATACGTTACTACACATCTTTTGGTTTACATGGTCTATGAAGGATGGTGACAGCAGATGTTCCATTATGGGTGTAGTGCGTGCACGTAGCCCTACATCCCTATTCTTTGTGATCTGGTTACCATGGCAACATGTACATTGGTGTGTCAAATGCACTCCTCATCCCATCTAGCTTTAATCCAGCACTTCAGGAGCAATTCGTGACCACATATACCTTTCGCCATACGTCAGATAACACAGTCAGATGTGTCTCTATCTGCATTATGTCGATCTGTCGTAAACTAATGTGAGTGACATCAAATAAATATGGGCTTCTCTTTACAGAGTCCCAGAATTTACCAGTTAGTCATGAGCTCAAAGGTCGCTTTAGTGACGTCATGGCAATGTTCCGGAATCATACAGTAAGTACCAAATCCAATTGACGTCACGTAGTAAAACACGATTTGGGTGAATCTTCAATGAATATTCATGAAACATATATCTCATGACGGAATGGCTACATATTGTTTGTCCTCAGTTGTACGTGGACATATCGTTAATAGGCATACCGAAAGATCTAGACCAAGAATACATGATAGAGACAGACTGACGCATTCCGCGTGACCATCTTATATTCCGGTATGTGAGGGTTGGCTGTAGGGTGGACATGGTGGGAATGGGGTATGCACGCCCGGAATTTACTGGAAAATAGTTTTAATGGTGGAACATATTAAGATTGCCTCGACTGTTCTTTCAGACGAAACGAATCAATGTTTTGAAGCAGCGTGTCTCCATTATAACGTGGGATAACTGCAAGCAAGATTATGACTAATACTAGCCTAAGTTCCTGACCTAGTTTGTGATATACGTCACTTCCGTTGTTCTTCCAGGACGATTACAGTGAAATGATTATGAAAAGAGACGATCAACTCTGGTGTTGCACTGAGCCATACACGTAGCGCCTCTCTTGACAATAGCCCAAAACGTGCAATACAAATATTGCTGTATCATTTACGACTCACCTTTGAATTTGTTTAGCCCTGTGTGTGTAACATTTGTTCCTGTCAATTACCAATATTAAGTCCTGATGAGGACACGACGGCTTGTTTGTAAACCAGGCGCGGCAACATCCAGGTGTTGATTACCAAACAAACAACAAACCTTTGTCCAGGTCAGCTGACCCACAAGATAGGGCCTGGCCTATATTCATTCCATGGTGCAGGCCAACCTGTCTCGTCGCCCAACTATAAAGATGTCTGACCACTGACGTGAAGCTGAAGGTACACAGTCAGGTTAATGTTAATACCCAACTTGCATTGTGGCCAACTTGTCAGACTCTGCCGGCTGACAGGTACCCGCTGTGAGGTGATACATGCATAGTTATGTGATTATTCATTGTCATCTGTCTTACGCATCCTTGAGGGGAAAATGGTATAGTTGAATTCGCTAAACCGTTTAGATCATCCGAACAGCACACAAATAGATAGATTAAATGGAAACTTATATGGACATATATGTTCGTTACTTACTAGTAATGCTGACGTAAATATTCCGATTGTATTTCTATATTTTCAAAAAAATACCCTTTTGGGCAAGAATATTATTTCGTAAAGCAGTTTGGTGCACGCCCAGTGGACGGCATGCATATTGGTTTGTAAGAACTAAAGATGCTGTTGGACGGGACTACGGTCAGGCTCTCGGTGACGGCGCTGATTTCTTACCATAGCACCTCCCGGATCCTTGTGGATCGTTGTGGTCGATGTGATCGTTGTGGGATAGTTGTGGTCGTTGTGATCATTGTGATCGTTGTGGTCGTTGTGATCGTTGTGGTCATTGCGGATCGTTGTTCACAATATCAGTCACTAGGCTGCCTGGCGCAGAGACCCATGATATATGTTTATTGATTTACCGACATATTGTTGAAATAGTGCTGCCATAAAACAAAACGAAAGAAAACGAAGGGATTTGTTTCTGAATGAAAACAGGTTTGCATGCCGTCAGTTAGACAAGCAGAGTTAGCCCCCTTCACGACCCCCTACCAATCTTTGCTGGACAAATATGACTCTCACAATGAGGTTTAAAGCTCACACAATGTACGAAAACCGTACGTCTTGTGTTAAAAGCCTAGGAGGACAGAACGATAAATACGGTCCTTCATTCAACTATTGCACTTTATGTTCTGGTAACACCGTCGTGGTATAATTTGATATATATGTGCGTTTTATAGTAGTAATCTGTAGTCGGCGAAGTCGTGAATCTATGTTACTTTGCAGAAACCTTGGTACCAAAATTGTCACTATCATAGAACTACGAAGGTACCTCATTACTTAAATTGGCAGGACGCCTTGTCGTATTTTTAACAGCCACATTTCACAGTATATTACATACATAGTTGCACATAGAGTTCATGTAAATTCTAAGCATTTATTTTGGCAGGAAACTGTCTTCGGAGGTGAATCATGTTCCATGTTCTACACTGTTCATTCACCAAAGCCTTATCTTCCCTAAATATAGCACCCTTAAGATTGAAATCGCGAACTGGATCTATGTCTTAATGTAAAATATGCGGACGACGCTGCAGACATTGCTTTATTGAATTGTTCTCACTGCTCGGGTAGCCAAGTGGTTAAAGCGTTGGCTCGTCACGCCGAAGACCCGAGTTCGATTCCCCCACATGAGTACAATGTGTGAAACCCATTTCTGGTGTCCCCCGCCGTCATATTGCTGGAATATTGCTAAAAGCGGCGTAAAAACCATACTCAATCACTCTCAAGAAGCTGCTGTCGATCAGAAATCTCTTTATCTTACAGATTGGTGTCAGAACAAATATATTCTCTTAAAATGTTAAGAAACAAAATAAATGATATTTGATGTTATCTTATCTTATCTAAACACCATAACCGAAGACCCGCGTTCGATTCCCCACATGGGTACAATGTGAAGCCCATTTCTGGTGTCCCCGCCGTGATGTTGCTGGAATATTGCTAAAAGCGGTGTAAAAACCATAATCACTCACCCACTCTTTCATGTCATCTATGTATGTTAGAGCTATGTAGAAGGTGTTGATTAACTGATGAATATGTTATGTGATTTTTTTATCTTTGCAGCACAGCACCCAAGGATTCCAGATCAAAGAAGTTAAGAAGGAGAACCTGAGTTACTACGACCTGTTTCCGGTAGGCCGACGCTTTATGGTCAGGGAGCAGCAAGTGCAGGATGGGTGTCGGGGACGGGAGACGGAACTCAGAGGGTTGACTACCTCGGAGAAGTGGGCATTGAGCGGATAGAGGTGGACACTGCCCGGGGAACATTGTACTGTCCACTGCTCAAGGTCGGTTCAACATACCGGAGGAGAATATTCTATGCAATGAGACAAAAATGCAACAATAAACACTCCCTATGACATCAGCATCAACAAAGCGCTGATGTCGAAACGAGAGACGCTGCAGAAACTGCTACCTTTGAATAGCTCATCAACACAACAGTACTTGGAAAGAATCGTCAATATAATGTTTTGTTCGTGAGCCATTCCCGAGGTTAATCCTCAGGATACGTGGACAAGCTGTTCGCGCCAAATCCCTACTTTGGACTCTCATCGGCAAATCCATCATATCAAATTACAGGAAAGATCCGAGTCCACAAAGTCCTTCTGCTGTGGCCATGACGTCACGTTCCCTGAGTTTGTGCAATATGTGATGGACACGGAAGCAAGGAATGACACCCATCGGGACGCACACTTCACCCCACATATGACCAGTGCAAACCCTGTCAGGTGCCCTACAACATCATCGGCAAGATGGAAACATTCAAGGATGACACAGCATTCATACTGAACGCTCTTGGGTAACAACGTCAGTTCAAATTGCTGAAATTTTGGTCATCGAAAGCCGAAGAGGACGCGCGTCATTGATTCAACGCTTAGTCCTTTTGGGTGGAAATGAACATTCAAAAAGTGTATGTCATTTTACGAAGCAGCTAAACGTATCTGGCACAAAATGCAAATTCGGGGAATTGTGGAGGAAGGATTATGCAATGCCTTACACTGAAAGGAGTCTCAAAGACTGACATCCTCCCCCAGCAATTTATCAAAGCTCTGTTAAACGGGCGGGGTTCAGATGATGGCCATAGTTTTCTTAAGCATCAAAAACAGGAAGTCTTACGAGAGAGCATTTCAGCTTGTTCCCATGGTGGACGACCTTGAGAAAATCAGAAAAATTATTCAAGCCTGATTTTGAACTATTTGGATATGACATGTACTCCAAAGCATATCTTTCCAGATAATCCGCCACACTCGGGAAGTAATTGGTTGTTTAATTTATCAAGTGCATGATGAGTGTCTGTGTATCTATCCACACTGTCGGTTGCCTATTTTTGAACATACAGTTTGCTCTCTACAAGTATGTGTTAATAAATTCAAGTTTGAGGTCTTTTTTGAACAACACCTCACTCCTACACACGGCCTGTCAGGGTTGTGGTAATGTAAGTCTCAAGTGAAATTCTCTCACTTGATGCTCGTCAAGCTGTAACCCTCATCAGGTAGAACCTGGGACTATATTAGTAGGCCCTATGCACGACTCACAAACGCAGCTCTACACAATCAATATTTGTACACACAAGACGTCTTCGCCCCCCGTGCAGGAACACTAAAGGAAAGAATTTCTTCACCTGCTTCCAAACTGTATTTATCTGTCTATAAAAGCAATCGACACTTATCTTACCCAGGGTCTATATCCATTCATCTGCTCAGCTGATTTGTGAATCGTTCCCAAATAAAATCGCCCCTGGATCGCTGTAGAGAGGTTTATGCAATTTTATGCCGTACCTGCAATCACTCGTTACTGGTCCAAGATACGTTCTCAAAACCTCAACATGACGTCATAACATCCTTAATTGTAGAAGAATATATACAGCATGTCTGTAGACGTTCGAATCTGGAACAAGGGGAGCCACTGACTGCAAGCTGAGGTCGCTATATCGTTTTAGTACCAGTGGATGATCGACCACTCAGAGAACTATAAATTGTGTGTACCAGAGGTACAGAATGTACATATTGTAAAATGTCCTGAGAACATATTCCATTTTAAATATGTCTTGTCTTATGTGCCTGTTTGTGATTAATTCATAACACCCAAAACACTGATACAACTCTCAGTAAAAGATGTATATTTTCACAAGGTCATGATTTATATATAGCCATCACTGGGTCATGGGTCAAAAGTAGTTCCTATGCAAAGTAGACAAATCTAAATGAGGTCCAGATCTGCTGTCTTGTCCTTTGCTTTCAAATGCTGAAGATCTGCAACACTACCTCCAACAGCAGGCAAATGAGACAAGACATATTAAAATAGATTATTTTTCCAGAACGTTTTACAGTAGGTAAATTCTCTGTGGGCGTGGGTGGAACTGTCGTCTGTATGGTGGCTATTTGAATTTGTTAAATTTGCCGAATTGCTTTTATCCTTTGACATCAAGCTGTTCCGTGTCGAGCATGGACTTGCACATCCCACAACCTGTTGCTGCTAAGACTCATCGTGGTACTCGCCAGTCTGTTGGACGTATCAGCACATGTGTGAGGTATACACTCTTAAAACAGCAATCTTCCTCTGTTATTCTAATATGGACCAAACTACCGTGACAAGTCTCCCTGTAGCGAGAACATATCTGATTACAACTTTTACACCATTATGGATGCTGTTTAAGCATATGCTAAAATGGACCAATAGAGAAGAGTAACCTGCTGACCTCTCACTCTCCCAGAGTGGTCACGTCAGGGTGGAATGATAGCACTGATGGAACGCAGACACTGATGAAGAGGCAAGAGAACTGGTACATACCCATTCTGTCCCCGCTAGCTGCCATGCAAAGCTATTGTTCCTACGAATAAGATCTCAGATGCCATAAATAATATTGCATTAGTGTTCACAAATTAAAGCCAGGAACGACTCCGCCCCAAACCATGCATCAGTAGTTTCAGTACTATCAAATGCGCGTCCCCATGCGATTCAACCGATTCCAAACTCTCCACAAAACAATTTGTACAATAAGTGATACATTGCCGGATCAGTCACCTGCACCACCCAATCCCACTCTCCCCATATACAATGAACAATAAGACTGAATACAGAGAACGTATTTAAAACAAGGAAAAAATAGAAACCATGTCAATTTTCAAAATTGCAAAGGATTTGCTGGAATTTTAACCATCTGAGAAAGAAGCCAAATTAAAGAATGTTAAAGCATGTCACGTTTCAACCTTAGACATGACTATCCCTTATGACAAACTTGATCCATGGGGTATTTGTATTATAAACATGAAACTATGTTACTTATTTAAATAATTGATATGAAGTCTAGATCATTAATACTGGTAATTAAGACATAATGGGAGACAAATTATAACATGATTAATACTCATCTTCAAGGGAAACATTCAGTAACTAGGGAAGGAAAAGGTCGGAGACATGATGATGGTTATTGCATTTAGTACAGTCGGGAGCCCCAGCAAGGAGAGAGTGATTGTAGATCTCTGCCAAGTAGGTTTAGGTTAAAGAAGCCACCTGTGTTATCGGGGTATGGGCAGCAGGGTCTGCACCTTGGTGATAGTAAGACAGAAATGGTGGGAAGGGGGAGAGTGAGTGAGTGAGTTTTGTTTTGCGCCGCACTTCGGAATATTCCAGCTATATGGCGGCGGTCTGTAAATAATCGAGTCTGGACCTAATAATCTAGTGATAAACAGCATGAGAATTGATCTGAGCAATTGGGAACAGAGGACATGTGTCAACCAAGTCAGCGAAGTCTTAAGGAAGTACGAGGGCATACCGTAGTTCCGGTAAGCGAACGCCATCCCAGGTGTGGGATACTGACAGGTAAAAGGACAATTACCGCCAGGTAAGGGCAGTGCCAAGAACACCTTGGACAAATGTTACTTAACAGGGCGAACATAGATATATTTACATCTGACAGGTTCGGTACTATTTGTCAATAATGAAAGCAAATTTCACCTGAAAACAATGAGCGAAATGCTGAAATTCCGCATTGATAACATCCTAGGTATCTATGATATCAGGATAGATCGCTTTGTATCTGTATGACATAAGGCTGGATCACTAGGTATCTGTATGACAAAAGGATAGATCGCTATGTATCTGTATGACATAAGGTTGGATCACTAGGCATGTGTATGAAATAAGGCTGGATCACTTGGTATCTGTATGACATAAGGCTGTTTCACTTGGTATCTGCATGACATAAGGCTGGAATACTAGTTATCCTATGATATAAGGCTGGATCACTTGGTATCTGTATGATATAAGGCTGCATCACAAGGTATCTGTGTGACATAAGGCTGGATCACTAGGTATCTGTATGACATAAGGGTGGAGCACTAGGTATCTATGATATATAGATAGATCAAGCATGTATCTGTATGACATAAGGCTGGAGCACCTGGTATCTGTATTGACATAAGGCTGGAGCACTAGGTATATGTATGACATAAGGCTGGAAGTACAAGGTATCTGTATGACATAAGGCTGGATCACCAGGGTATCTGTATGACATAAGACTGGATCAATAGGTATCTGTGTGACATAAGGCTGGGATCACTAGGTATCTGTAGGACATAAGGCTGGATCATTAGGTATCTGTATGACATAAGGCTGGATCACTCAGGTATCTATATGACATAAGGTTGATCACTAGGCATCCCATGACATAAGGTTGGAGCCGCTAGGTATCTGTAGCATGACATAAGGCTGGATCATTAGGTATCTAAATGACATAAGGCTGGAGCACTAGTTATCTGTATGACACAAGGCTGGATCACTAGGTATCTGTATGACATAAGGCTGGAGCATGCTAGGTATCTGTGGCTGACATAAGCCTGGAGCACTAGTTATCTGTATGACACAAGGCTGGATCACTTAGGTATCTGCATGATATAAGGCTGGAGCGCTAGGTATCTGTATGACATAAGGTTGGATCACGAGGTATCTGTACTGACATAAGGTTGGATCACTAGGTATCTGTATGACATAAGGTTGGAATACTAGGTATCCTATGATATAAGGCTTGATCACTAAGGTATCTGTATGACATAAGGCTGGATCACTAGGTATCTGTATGACATAAGAGCTGGATCACCAGTTATCTGTACTTGACATAAAGTGGCTGGATCAGTAGACATCTGTATGACATAAGGCTGGGAGCACCTAGGTATCTAAAGACATAAGGCTTGACTCACGTAAGGTATATGTGACATGACTCTGGATCTTCAGGCAGGCATGTGTATGAAATAAGGCTTGATCACTAGGTATCTGTATATCATAAGACTGGAGCACTAGGTATCCTATGATATAAGGATAGATCGATATGTATCTGGTATGACATAAGGCTGGCCAACTCTGGTATCCGGTAATGACATAAGGCTGGAGCACTAGGTATCTGTATATGACATAAAGGCTGTTTCACTTGGTATCTGCAGTATGACATAAGGCTGGATCACATCTGGGACTCTGTATGACAAATGGCTGAATCACCAGGTATCTGTCTGACATAAGGCTGGATCATTAGGTATCCTATGATATAAAGCTGGATCACTAGGTATCCTATGACATAAATGGCTGGATCACTAGGTATCCTATGATATAAAAGGCTGGATCACCTGGCATCCCATGATATAAGGCTGGATCACTAGGCATCCCATGATATAAGGCTGGATCACCTGGCATCTGTATGATATAAGGCTGAACTCACTCACTAGGTATCCCATGATATATTGATCATCACTGGCATCTGTATGACATACTATTGGATCACAAGGTATCTGTATGAAATAAGGCTGATCAATCTGGTATCTGTATGACATAAGGCTGGATCACTTGCATGGTGCATGACATAAGGCTGCTGGATCACTGGGTATGTGTATGACATACAAGCTGGAGCACCCGGTATCTGTATGAAATAAGGCTGGATCACCTGGTATCCGGTATGACAAAAGGCTGGATCTCCTAGGTATCTGTATGACATAAGGCTGGATCACCAGGGTATCCTATGATATAAGGCTGGATCACTTGGTATCTGTATGAAATAAGGCTGGATCACTAGGTATCTGTAGCTATGACATAAGGCTGGATCACTAGGTATCTGTATGACATAAGGCTGGATCACTAGGTATCTGTATGACATAAGGCTGGATCACTAGGTATCTGTGTGACATAAGGTTGGATCACTAGGTATCTGTATGACATAAGGCTGGATCACTTGGTATCTGTATGACATAAGACTGGATCAATAGGTATCTGTGTGACATAAGGTTGGATCACTAGGTATCTGTATGACATAAGGCTGGATCACTTGGTATCTGTATGACATAAGACTGGATCAATAGGTATCTGTGTGACATAAGGTTGGATCACTAGGTATCCGTATGACATAAGGCTGGAATACTAGGTATCCTATGATATAAGGTTGGATCACTAGGTATCTGTATGACATAAGGCTTGATCACTAGGCATCTGTAGGACATAAGGCTGGATCATTAGGTATCTCTATGACATAAGACTGGATCACTAGGTATCTGTATGACATAAGGCTGGGTCATTAGGTATCTCTATGACATAAGACTGGATCACTAGGTATCTGTATGACATAAGGCTGGATCACCTGGTATCTGTATGACATAAGGCTGGATCACTAGGTATCTGTATGACATAAGACTGGATCACTAGGTATCTGTATGACATAAGGCTGGAGCACTAGTTATCTGTATGGCATTAGGGTGGATCACCTGGTATCTGTATGACATAAGGCTGGATCACTAGGTATCTGAATGACATAAGGCTGGATCACTAGGTATCTGTATGACAAAAGGATAGATCGCTATGTATCTGTATGACATAAGGCTGGATCACTAGGTATCTGTATGACATAAGGCTGGATCACTAGGTATGTGTATGACATAAGGCTGGATCACTAGGCATGTGTATGAAATAAGGCTTGATCACTTGGTATCTGTATGACATAAGGCTGTTTCACTTGGTATCTGCATGACATAAGGCTGGATCATCTGGTATCTGTATGACAAATGGCTGGATCACTAGGTATCTGTATGACATAAGGCTGGATCACTAGGTATCCTATGACATAAGGCTGGATCACCTGGTATCTGTATGATATAAGGCTGGATCACTAGGTATCCTATGATATAATGCTGGATCACTAGGTATATGTATGACATAAGGCTGGATCACTAGGTATATGTATGACATAAGGCTGGATCACTAGGTATCCTATGATATAAAGCTGGATCACTAGGTATCCTATGATATAAGGCTGGATCACCTGGTATCTGTATGATATAAGGCTGGATCACTAGGTATCCTATGATATAAGGCTGGATCACCTGGTATCTGTATGATATACGGTGGGATCACTAGGTATCTGTATGACATAGGGCTGGATCACTAGGTATCCTATGATATAAGTCTTGATCACTAGGTATCCTATGATATAAGGCTGGATCACCTGGTATCTGTATGATATAAGGCTGGATCACTATGTATCCTATGATATAAGGTTGGATCACCTGGTATCTGTATGACATACGGTGGGATCACAAGGTATCTGTATGACATAAGGCTGGATCACTAGGTATCCTATGATATAAGGCTGGATCACTAGGTATCCTATGACATAAGGCTGGATCACTAGGTATCCTATGATATAAGGCTGGATCACCTGGTATCTGTATGACATACGGTGGGATCACTAGGTATCTGTATGACATAGGGCTGGATCACTAGGTATCCTATGATATAAGGCTGGATCACTAGGTATCCTATGATATAAGGCTGGATCACCTGGTATCTGTATGATATAAGGCTGGATCACTAGGTATCCTATGATATAAGGTTGGATCACCTGGTATCTGTATGACATACGGTGGGATCACAAGGTATCTGTATGACATAAGGCTGGATCACTAGGTATCCTATGATATAAGGCTGGATCACTAGGTATCCTAGGACATAAGGCTGGATCACTAGGTATCCTATGATATAAGGCTGGATCACTTGGTATGTGTATGACATAAGGCTGGAGCACCTGGTATCTGTATGAAATAAGGCTGGATCACCTGGTATCTGTATGACAAAAGGCTGGATCTCTAGGTATCTGTATGACATAAGGCTGGATCACTAGGTATCCTATGATATAAGGCTGGATCATTTGGTATCTGTATGAAATAAGGCTGGATCACTTGGTATCCTATGACATACGGCGGGATCACAAGGCACAAAGGTTATAATAGTACATTTCAACACATACTCAATTTTACATGTGATTAATGTGTTCATATGTTACAGTAGGTACACATATTACATTTCAATTCATAAAGATTACATAACATAACTAAATATATTATATTGCACGGTTGTATACGGCAACTTCAGATCTCTCAGTCTCGACACGTTCACATTTTGAGACTATATCGGAAAACCAAAATCATATATGTTGGGCAACACTCGAGTCAGGTGTTGAACAAACACTCCTGTCTCAAAGGCATACCTTCAATCAGCACAAGCCCCGCCCTTCAAACAATCCCCACCTGCCCGTCAGCCAGGTTTGTGTGGACAGGCACTGCAGGTACTGGGTATCACGCCGCTACATTACGGCAATCCATGTTGTCATGTCTACAAGAGAACATTTTCAAGTCCACTATGGATACGGAAGGAAGTGAACATGTGCTGCTTCGTGTTTGTTGTCTGACTACGAGTACACGATTGTTTCAGGACGAGAACGAGGCCAAGAATGAGGTCAGTACGAGTTGCCTATTCACATGTCGTGTTGATGTTTTGCCGGACGAGTGAGTTGGAGCATGGCGTCGGAGGATGTCGGTATAGCGGCTGTACTAGTAAACCTCCCTCGCACCCACCCGTCTGTAATTCTCTATACCACTACACAGAATTTGTCCCCTGGTGGAGCAGAGGGCTGTCGTGCTCGTAGTGGAGGGAATGATTGGATTCTAACACCGAATGGAGGCTTATAGGATGTCTATGTTACAAGGGAGGGTGCTCCCTATGCATATAGTTTACACAGTTTGTTTAGGAGAGCGATGACAGTTGGAGGCAACAAACCTATAACGAAAACCCACATATAAACTACGAGTAATCTTCACAACAAATATCACTTTATTACGTCTCACAGTGAGGCTGGAGAGCCCAGGTAAATATTAAAGAGAAGCAGCTCCGGGTACGCCAGCCGTGTCATTGTTTTGTTCGTAAAACGGAATTGGTTGTGCAAACCAGTTTTGTAGCACTGTGGTAGACTTTGTAATACATGGAATTATGATAGTTTTTCAAACAGAACTCTGGGCTTGAATCGCCACGAACCACGGCTCTACTCCCTATAACGAGAGTACGTGCTCACTTGAGACTCAGATGAACAACCTTTGGTGCTCTTTGTGTACACTTCGAGTGACCACACCTAAAGGATATTGCCGTGCTTCCTCACATGCCTTGTCATCTGTCTCTGTCACTACGGGCGTATTCCAAACCATGAAACCATGCACAACATCTGAATCATAGCACAAAGACACAGAGGAAGAAGAGTGAGAGAGAGAGAGAGAGAGAGAGAGAGAGAGAGAGAGAGAGAGAGAGAGAGAGAGAGAGAGAGAGAGAGAGAGAGAGAGAGAGAGAGAGAGAGAGAGAGAGAGAGAGAGAGAGAGAGAGAGAGAGAGAGAGAGAAATGTATCGTGGTGTATCAGCTATGGAGCTAGTCTTATCATTTTCAGACCCTGCACTTACAAATAGACAACGATCATAATGTTTTAATTGAATTGAATTGAGTTGGTCTGCTGTTTAAAAGGACATGTCGCGCTGACCCTTTATGGTAATGCAATCAGACATGATATAACAATAGTCGGAACAAAGAAATTTCCTATCACAAAATAACTTTGCTTTTTCTATTGCTAACGAAATAACAAAATGTATCTGTTTAAAAATTTCCGCATTCTATGAAGCAGACTATGCGTTGAGTTTAGCGAACCGAGTTGTGTCCTAATGGGCAAAACAACCAAGGATCTTTTTTGCTGAAGAATTATTTGCAATGTAACCAAGTTTTGAGGAAAATATGCCCGGAAAAATATCTGTATCTTATAACCTGCCCAGTTGTCCGTACTGAGATGTACCTGTCCATGGTATGGCGACTTTTCCAGGACACGTGAAATGTCATCTCATGATCACCTACAGATAGGGTATACTTAGGGCAAATCTATTACTTTAAATATTGGACAAGACAGGACACAACGTCCTTTACAGATATCTATGAGAACAGTCTGGATAATAGTCTCTCGTACAGACCCTGAAGCAAATATATCCAAGAAAGCCCACGCAAGTCTAGAAAATGTGGCAAGTCTAGATTTCCACAGCTTCAGCTTCTGAAAATGAAGAAAGTCTTAGGGCTCCTTTTCATTATATATATATTTTTTTACTATGAACTTTTTTTCAGTAAAATATGTTCATTTCAGAGACTAGAACCCTGTTAACAATAGTCTGTTTGCAGTGAAAACGTACCGATGAATTTCACTTTAAACAAAAAAGTAAATCGAATAAAGTGAAAATATGATTGTGAATCCTCATAATTTTACCTTGCCAATTGAACATTTAAATCTCAGAATTTTATTCAACTTAACATAAAAGTTGTTTAAAAAACGATCATGGTTTCAAACCGCTATTGTTGGTTTGTATTACAAGGGGATGCACATTAGATGAAACACTTAGAATAAGTATGGTTGGTCTAAGTTAACGCTCATCACGTACCGCACGTGCATTTGTTTCACTGTTCCATCTACTGCGCTCACCCCCTTGTAATACAAACCAATAATAGCGATTTGAAACTATGATCGTTTGTTAAACATCTTTTATCCTAAGATGAATAAAATTCTGAGATTTAAATGTTCAATTGGCAAGGTAAAATAAAGAGAATTCGCAATCTTAATGTCACTTTATTTGATTCACTTTTTTGTTTAAAGCTAAATTCATCGGTACCGTTTTCACTGCAAACAGACTATATACACTGTGCAATTACCCATAAGGTAGCTGTATCGTGAATCGTGTTTGTCATTTCCAGATACCACCAGTCCGCCGTCGTATGACGAGGTGATACTGGCGGACGCTACTGAGAAGAACGAGGAACCGTATCTAGCCACATAGATCACTGTTTCTTACTGTCCTTGTGGGAAATGACCATCCTTGGTAACAAGATGAGTCTGCCATCTCAGTGTGGGTCCCAGACAACTGTTCTGTGACATTGCCGAGTATAACGTCCCATTACCAGTGATACAGTAGTGTCAGTGTGTAGTTGAATGGCACGTGTTATGTTTTTCTGTCCGGTCTTCATATCAGCAGACAGTCACCATTCACTCACGAATATATCGGCACCACACTAAACGGTTCTGTTATTCCGGGTTGGCAACATCATATAAATTCGAGTTCATCAAGTGAACCTTGTACTGAATAAAATAGACATGGTATTTTATGACTGCTTCGATATTTCAGTTTCCAGTGGTTGGCTCTTGTTTCATGTGATACAGTTTAGGAGTGCTTCAATTCCTATCTTTTAACATGTCAACAATTGGGTTTGGTTTCTCGTTTGACACCTAATTCAGCAACATATAACAACTATATGACGATGGTCTGTAAATAATGGAGTCTGGACCAGGCTCGTCAAGTGACGCGCAACAAGCTTTTCAAAAACACACTCTCAGTCGACTCTATATTCAATCATTTTTAGAACATATTCTCTATGGCAGCAATAATATTTGTTCAGCATGGATCGTAGGCGATACTCTAGTGGTGCAATGTGGTAAAATATAGGCCGGGTTTTGTATGACTGTCCTACACTGTTGTTTGGTGTCTCCTTGGTAACTCCAGTAATCCATAACTATACCGACACGGAAACATTGGCAAAGTAATGAACTAAAGAACCGTTCAAGATCTGAACGTCAGTATTCAAAGAGCGAGACAGGCAGCAGCCCCAATGCCACAAGTACCTGTGTCAAAGACTTTTGTCATGATTGAGAGATGGATTCCGGTCAGCAAACTTGAGGTTTTGGAGGGTTATCAAGCATCCTATGCTGTGATATCAATATAACAAGGACATATTGTATGTCGAGGCTCGGCTGGAATCTGATGATATGGAAGAGCAGTTTCTTACGGGACAAATCTATCACAGAGAGTCGTATTCCGAACCTGCGACACAGGAATACACACCCGCACCCAGAGACATTCTTCTCACAATATTGGTTGAGTCATGAAGTGTGATAGTCTTAGAATGCTACCCGGGCCTGGTCAAGATCCTGGAAACAGGTCGTTGGGCCACTATTTGATAAGCACTACATGGCTAACAGCGTCTGCATGGACATGTTGCCACATGAGGTCCGACAGGTCGCCTACACTACCGTTCCTTTATTCATCATGATTGCATATCTCAACATGCTGGAATAGTCTTGTGATATCCAAGGATCAGGAACCGAACCAATTCCACTTTCCCAGAATCACGAAATATCATTATTGATAGTAAAGAAATATATCGTGTTCTAATTATTAACACAGCAATAAGGAATATTGACAAGCGTGATGACACGAATTCCAACGCGGTGTTTTTCAAGAAATATAAGTTTGGCTATCGATAAAAAGCACAAACAGAACGAAGATATTGTTTACAGGGCTATTGACACGCCGCTTGATATAGCGGTAAGATGACTCTCAAGCCTTATCCGGATTGTAGCCTTGGAGTGAGTGAGTAAGTGAGTGAGTGATCTGATCTTCTTCTGATCATCATAAGGGCGGTGGGGTGTCCGTGATGTAAACTCAACGATGTTCTTTTCCTATTATTTCGTCCCAGGATATAGCCTGGTTCACCGTGAATAAAACATCACGAAAATATAGTGTCTGTTTCCACAGCAAATGGTCTCGACATGACTCTTCTAGCTAATACTGCGCTACGTCGTCGAAACGCTGAAATAATAGCAGCTTGGAACCTTCTGAGAATTATGGGGATTCCTTCTGTACAGTCAGTACCCACAGCCGATTCCCAAATAGGCACATTGTGTGCATTGTGAGTACTCCACTTGAACAATAAATCACAAAGTGACGCCAATCCAGACACCAAGTCAGTACTAAGTTCACAAAAATCAAGATAAGCGGACGTAAAACTACATAGCTCAGCATGATTTCCGAGAAGTGGCTAAATAACACCCACAGTTTCAACAGCACCAGTGCCTCTATGAAGGGCGATAAGCTTAACATATTTAGCTGATGTATAGAAGTACACCTATGTCACAATCTTTGATGCCTGTATAAGCTTGCTTCTCATTAAGAGCATCAAAAGGCTTGATTCAGACATTCAAAAAACAAGAGAATGACTTTGCTCTACTTGTTCACACTCTGATATGCAATGTCTAAAGACAATACCGACAAGAAGGCGCTGAAAAAAAGCCACAAATACCCTCAGAACCCCTTGGAGAACAGCTATGTTATTTCAACAAATTCAGAATCCGATATGGAAATGTTAGAACGTAAAGCGGTTTGTCAACACCCAAATGTACCAACACAACAATCTCCTCAAACAAAAGTATCAATACCTTGCGTAAACACGACTAAATATTTCATAAGAGGAATATATGAGTGTAGCATATGGTGAGTGAATGAGTGAGTGGGTTTAGTTTTAGACCGCTGATTATCGGTTGTTTGCTCATGACGATGGTTGCCGTTCCGTTCATTTCAGGACACCAGAAATACAGGATAGGTCAGGGGTTGATGTTCCGAGAGGTTTGGAACTATAAGACAATCAAATCCAGCTGGTCTGTTTTGACAGGACTTGAGGAGTTAAGTTTATCTCATCCCGAAGTTAGAACTTTAAAGTAATCTGGCGTGAGGATAACTCAGTGATAGTCATCAGGCAGTGAAAATCCATCGAGTCATCGTTTCAATCCAGTAGAACGAAAATTAACCTTCAAAAGTGAATTCCGAATTCGTCGGCAAGGTCGTTACAATGCTGTCTGCGGTTATGGGTTTGAACTCCGTAGATTGGCAAATTTAACGTACCCTACCAGCACTTCTTCATCCCCAGAAGAGGTACATTTAATTGATCAGATCGTAACTGACCTGCATATCTTTGACATGAGAAAACATGTTACAGGTGCACATCCACAAACACTGGGAAACACCGATTCAGACGACATGGAGTTTCAGGCTGGAAACAGAAACCTAAGATTTTAGACAAGGTGGCAGGAGTGAACAAAACTATTGGAAATAACACCATATTATATGGCTGCAATATTGCCGATTCGATGTAAAATGTTAATTCACTCACTCACATAATTATCAGTTCCAAAACTTATGTCCGATGCAATGTTCTGTTTAGACTTATCTCATTCCTTCCCATGGTGTCCCTGTATCATTACAAATAAACGACTGCAATGTATTATATAGGTGACATGCATGTCTCGTTTCTATGTTCAACATTTATTATTTAATCTTTACACATGTAAGTATTGACATAATTCAATGGAGGTACAGAGCCACTTCACTATATCAATTCCGTTACAAATGCCCAACTTAAACAAAAAACACCGGAGAGACAAAAACACCCTCTGTCAGCTTAACCCATCCACTCATTTCACGGGATTGATACAGTTTTACAAAGTTCAGTCACAATGGTTACTTTACCTTTCTACACGGGTCATGTAGCATCAGGCATGTTCAAACTGGCTCCTCATCTCCGTTTTTGAAAACTAACGAGCAATAATACTTCTGATTACTCGCTCTTAACCTTCGCAAATAGGAATTTAAGAAACATGAAGGCTACAAAATGTTTCCATAATCTCAACCGATTGGTAATTGCTTCAAATATTTAATGTCCGTCTCGTAAAGAGCAACAGCGTAAAGATGATATTTTCTTCTACTATCAAAATCCATAAATCAGAATGGTACTTGTGTTACCTAATTTACTGCGTTGGAAAAAGTTTGCGTCGTCTTCAGCTGACAATTCTTATTGCATAGTACCTCATCGAATACTTCCTCTTCGGTTTATCAGAGAATGTCAACTTGCTAATGGTCAATAAATCTACGACAAGAATGTTCTTTTGGATATCTGATGTAGTTAAAAAATGGCTTATAATGTATGAAGTTACCCTTGCATATTAATATTAGTCTGTGTGCTGTACAAGGCTTGTCTGCGAAACTTGTTCAATCTTGGACAAAGGATTATGTGACACCAACACCAGGCTGCCTTCTAACTCGAACGATATTTGGTGTCGAATATTAATGTTGGTTTCAAGACCAGAGTGATGCATCCTCTCTATGAATTCCTCGTGTTTCTTTTCACTGTTGCGTGTATTGAAATAGACTTGAGTTACCATTTCAAGCCATCTGGTCCGAAAATGTGTGTGCATTTTGGCCGTCATACTGTAGGGTGTACGTCCGTGCTCTTCTCCACAGATGCCTTACGTTGTCTTGTACGCCCAAAGGGAAACCCATCACTGGATGGTCTCCATGAGCACTTCACAGAGATAGTAAGTGATTCTTCATTCAAATACATACCATTCACACTTTGCTAAGGATTAAAACATTGATTCAACAGAAAACTATTATGCGGGGTCTAATTTGGTTTAAATATCTAAGCTTATTGTAAGCATGGATCCTAGGTTGCATTATGCCACTGCATCTTGTGGATCCCATACCTGCTAATGACAGGTGTTGTGTACTTGTCAATGACTCGTTCCATGAGTTGCAAAATGGTTGATTTGTGCCATAAAAACCAGGTTTATGGTTACTCATGTATCAAGTGCATAAGGTTAGAATAAAGTGGCTGTTTGCCTAAAGAGGGGTTACCATATCATTATTTAGCTAGTTTTAAATGGATCCAATTTCAAATTATAAATATATGTTTAAGTAAAGTTGGGAATTTTTGCGATCCTTGCCAAAGTGTGAGTAGTATAGATTAGCACTGTCACTTAATGTCATGTATTGTTTTGGAAATGGCATATGATTGTCGGATGACCAAAAGTTTTTAAACTGGATTTTAAGTTTCGAAACCTACGATATATATACTAGATGCTGTAAATTAATGAAGGGTATCTCCAGTTTCCAAATCTGTCACCATGTTAGAAACGATGCATCCTATTCTCATTAAATGCTGTCAAGTTGTGCGTATTGAAAATGGCATATCATTGTATCACCGTTGGTGTTTATCTAAGTTACGTTGACTAAATGGACGAGGACGAGCGAACACCTGTGTGCAGTGCGATAATGTGGATCTAGCAAAACTACAGCAGTGCATTCTTCAACTGCATGCATGTCTTGATGTCGTTTTACAATATTACTCAGAACCATTACGTAATACTTCAACGACCCAGTAAAGCTCTGGGCGAGCCTAGTGGTTGAATCGTTCGTATATAACACCCAGTCCCTTACATGGGACAATGTTTGAAACTCATAGCTGTTGTCCTCTGCAGTGATCTTACCGGTTTATTGCTACAAGTGGCATAAAACCGTACCCACATAACGCATCGCCCATTATGAGTTTGGTTGGTTGTTATTTAACGTCGCACTCTTTGTATCAGACAATCCAGTGATCAACAGCATGAGCATCGATCTAAGCAATTGGGATACGATGACGTGTGTCAACCAAGTCAGCGAGCTTGACAATCCGATCTAGTTAGTCGCCTCTTACGACATTCATGGGTTACTGAAGACCAATTCTAACCCGGATCTTCACGCGTTCCGCTCATTACGAGGAAGCAGCCATGGTTATATTTGTTCCTGTTTCACCCAAACTGTGAAGATGGCTAGAATTATCTTCATCACCCAGTGCTTGTCGTAATATACAATTACTAATCCAAATAGTTTTGCAAACGTTTCTGCCATAAATATCTCATTGCACACCAGATTTTTGGACGAGCTAGATATTTTATTCTGCAGGCAGTCTTTACTGCGTAAGGAAGAATGGAAATGAACGATCTTTCCAAGTGCCAGCAATAAAGCGAAAAGAATATATTTGTCGTTAGACACACCAGACTGACGATATATATTTGAGTCACGATACGCATAAATTTACCTAAACCTTTGATTCACAGGTTGTAAAAAGACGTCTTTACCCGCCAGAGGAACACATGCCCCCAGAATTTTAAAATCATCACAAACAGAGCTAAAGTGATCACATGCATAAATCGTAAGTTGACCTTATCATTAACACTTTAAAACACATACATGTAGAATTTTTAGGATATTATTTGAGACATGTAACAGTTACAAATATTAATTAATTAGTGCAGGTTTTAAATACAACACAAGAGTGTGTTGGGCAAGTTGTGTGCTGTCGAATCCCACTTGGTGTCTTTTTGCGGGCAAGATCGCCCATAATTGCAATGACCACAGGAATTTTTCTCTCGGAGTTACAATGAAAGCAGCTACGTATATTACGTGTTGTTTGTGGAAAGACGTCGATGCATGTGTCGAGATCAGTGTGGGCAGTGTCAGTGTTTTGGGGAGCAATAAAAGCACGTTCGGGATTGACCTTCTTGTGTGCATGTTATTCACCTCACAGCAGAGCACGTTTGAATGAAATGCTTTGACCTGAAGCCATGTCTTTGACGCGATGTCACCAACGATCCCAGCATTAATCCTCAGTCCATTAACAGGTTTTAATCTGTTTGTATCTCTTCGCCCTCAGAATCATACTATTCGAAGTTTTAAACCAACGCCAATGATAAAAATGGGGATTGGTGCAGTAGTGGGCTTGATTTAGCAACGAGCAAGAGTCATTCATTTGTCCAAACTCTAGTATGCATTGGAGATGCGTATCTCTATCTTGGTTGTCTCGAAGTATATACTTATGTGCTACTTATGAAGCAATAATTTTGCGGATGTGCCGAACATCGGATACTTAGAAGTATTTACATAGGTTTTTCCAACTTCGACAAAGCGGCCGTTACCACGGTATTATCAAAGATACAAATGGCATCATTCAGTTTTATATTTCCTTCATCATCTTTTAATATGCAGTTATTATTGTTTAAGCTGCCTTGGCTTCGGATTGTACCTGGAAAAGAAACAGCACTGACAGAAAGACAGGTGGATGTACTATGAATGAAAAGTACAGAAGGAGGAGTAAAGCGACTGAACAAAAGGAAACGGAAGTTGTTAAAGTAAAGCGTAAGCCGCCATTGTTGTAACATACCCGGAACCGCATTATTTTCCATTCCGCCCAGGGGGCTGTGAGGTAGCCTAGTGGATAAGGCTCCCGCACGTCACGCCCAAGACTCCGGTTCGATGCCCAACATGTGTGAAGCAAAATATCTGATATTGCTGGAGTATTGCTAAACTAAACTAAACTTACTCACACCCTTCCGCACAGCCCATTCTGCAATGCTAAAGCCCTAAACGAATCAAATCTGCATTTCCTCAAGTTCGGAATCTCCCTTGTCGCTGGGGCTCCTTTTCAAAATTAATAGTACATTCGTATGGTTCGTGTGAGTGGTATCGACCCCGGTGGTATTTACATGTTGACAAAAAACATTATTGTTTAAACATTGTTTTAGTTTCAAACACCGCACATAATATTGTCGCAAATCCCAGCTGGAAACATAAACGAGTTACATTTTTGAAAACGTTTTTGTAGTTCCTCTGCCTGTCTAATCGTTACTGCGTTTTTCAGCAGCTAAACAGAGATAAATAAGTGTATGTAATGTGTAGTATGTAATTCTTCTCTTTATTGAAGAGTCATTTTATTTTTTCAATCTGTATCATGGCTTCCATGCTCGTGTGTTTCTCCGTATGCGTGTGTGCGTGCGTGCCCCTCTCTCTCACTCTCTCTGTGTCTCTCTCATACACTCTCTCCTCCCTCTCCCCCTCCATCTGTATATCTCTCTATATCTCTCGCTCACTCTCACTCTATATATCTCTATCTGTCTCTCTCTCACACACTCACTCCTCTCTGTTCTCTCTCTCCTCCCTCTTTATCTCTCTCCTCTCTCCCCCCTCTATCTGTATATCTCTCACTCACTCTCACTCTATATATCTCTATCTGTCTCTCTCTCACACACACACTCCTCTGTTCTCTCTCTCGCTCTTCTTCTCTCTCTCCTCCCTCTTTATCTCTCTCCCCCTCTATCTGTATATCTCTCTATATCTCTCGCTCACTCTATATATCTCTATCTGTCTCTCTCACACACACACACTCCTCTGTTCTCTCTATCTCTCTCGTTCTTCTTCTCTCTCTCTCTCTCCCCTCATCTGTATATCTCTCTATATCTCTCACTCTCTAACTCTCACTATATATCTCTATCTGTCGTTCTCTCACACACTCACTCCTCTCTGTTCTCTCTATCTCTCTCGTTCTTCTCTCTCCTCCCTCTTTATCTCTCTCCCCCCTATATCTGTATATCTCTCTATATCTCACTCTCACTCTATCTATCTCTATCTGTCTCTCTCTCACACACACACTCCTCTGTTCTCTCTATCTCGTTCTTCTCTCTCCTCCCTCTTTATCTCTCTCCCCTCTCTATATGTATATCTCTCTATATCTCTCGCTCACTCTATATATCTATCTCTCTCTCACACTCACTCCTCTATCTCCTCTCTATCTCTCTCTCGTTCCTCTCTCTCCCCTTTCTATCTGTACATCTCTCTATATCTCTCGCTCATTCTCACTTTATACATCTCTCTCTCTCTCAAACACACTCCTCTATCTTCTCTCTATCGTTCTTATCTCTCTCTCCTCGCTCTGTCTCCTCCCTCTCCCCTCTCTATCTGTATATCTCTCGCTCACTCTCTCTATATCTCTCTCCTCTCTCTCTCTCGATCTCTCACTTCTCTCTCTCCTCTCATTATCCTTTCTCTCTCTCTACCTCCTCCTCTCTCTCTCTCTCTCTCTCTCTCCCTCTCTTTCTCTCTCTGTTGTCACCTGCGATCGTGTCGTTGCAGGACAAGCTAATGGTTACCAGGTTAAAAGGGCTGGTGACAAGTCCATGTTAATCAAGAAGTATACCGTTCAGAAGACCTGGGATGACGCAATGTCCTACTGTCAGGAGGAAGGCGCCCGACTTGTCAAAGTGGACACACAGGGGAAACAAAAAGCACTCAGAAGCCTGTACACCATGATTCAGCTTGTTAAACATGGTCTGTGACTTTCTAACATCACCACCAGTGATGTACACCATGATTCAGCTTGTTAAACGTGGTCTGTGATTTCTAACATCACCACCGGGTTAGAATTGGTCTTCAGTAACCCGTGCTTGTCGTAAGAGGCGACTAACGGGATCGCGTGATCAGACTCGCTGGCTTGGTTGACACATGTCATCGTATTCCAACTGCGTAGAACGATGCTCATGATGTTGATCACTGGATTGTCTGGTGCAGACCCGATTATTTACAGACAGCCTCCATATAGCTGGGATGTTGCTGAGTGCGGTGTTAAACAACAAACAAACAAACAACAAAACAACTATGTCGTATTTGCCAGTAGCAAGAACCTTAGATAAATCAATGATCTAGAATTTGATTAATTTTGATCAATTCGTGTTTTTATCAAATGGGCCATATTCAGGAGATCAAATGTTTTTCAAAAAGATGCGCACGTGATGAGAACACGTCATGAGAAGTTTACTTCCAGGATGCAACTAATATACCGGTATAGAATACCTCACCATCTCACCTTTTCTAGTTCCACCAAACGTTTGCGTACACATTCCTTTGGGGTATATTTTTGTTTTGTTTTTGTTTGTTTGTTTTGCTTAAAGTCACACTCAGCAATATTTCAGGGGACGACCTATAGATATTCGAGTCTGGACCAGACAAGCTAGTGACCACCATCATGAGCACCGATCTAAGCAACTGGGATACGATGACTTTGTCAACCAAGTCAGCAAGCCTGACCACCTTGCCTCGCATGAAGAAAGTGTAGTATGTGAGATACCGCGACGACTACATGTATGATCTGATTATCAGAACGTCATTTTGGTTTAAACAATTTAAATGTTTCTCATTTCCCACTTCAGAAGTTCTATGGATTGGTTTACGCGATATCTACGGTAACAACACGTTCTTCTGGAGTGACGGAGATCCTGTTTTATTCAAGTCTTGGAACCCAAAGGAACCAAGTCACAACTTCAATGGATTTGATGAAGACTGTGTTGCTGCGGATTCTGCATGGGACAAAACCACTTGGACAGACAGAGTTTGCGGAGAAAGATTCACGTTCATGTGTCAGTTGCCATTGAGTGAGTGAGTGAGTTTGCTTTTACGCCGCTTTTATGAATGTTCTAGCAATATCACGGAGGGGGGACTCCAGTTGTGACCACATACCGTGTGAGGACGTGAGTTAACAATGATACTTACAGACCCTGCAAGTCCTGTCATTCGACTGATTTCGGTTTAATAGGTCTTTAATTACCAAGTCAGAGATTAAATTTTATTATTCATTTATTTTATTATTTATTTATCCAAGATTGGTTCGTCAAGTGAGGGTCGATTCCCGGAACTAATACAATATATATAGCCTATTTCTTTTGTCCAGCGCCGTAACATTGATTGACTATTGCCTAACGTGGTGTGAAGCCATATTTCCTTGCTCTCTTTTTCTTTTCTAACTATCTCTAACAGAAATTTCGATTTGTGAGGGGTGTCCCTTTTAGTTTTATCCCAGCTGTATCTCACCGGATAAAGACTACTTCATAGATTCTGACTTTGTGGCTTTGTAATTTAATACTTTGAATCAAATGAATCTTCATTATATGTCTAATTCTTGTGTTTGTTTGTTTCTTTGTATTTTTATGAAGTGGTGGTTTATCTGTGTCCCATTGTGATCATGCCAAACCTCTGGACATGGTCTTTCCCTAGTATGGTGATCTATCTTCAGTTGCTGGCGATCTCTAGCCCGTTTTCATTTATTGTATTGTAAGACAATTTGTTTAATTTTACAATTACATGCTAGTTTTAATTCTCAATCTGTGATAATCAAGTTATTTTACTGTCCGTCGTCGACGGTTTTTGTTTATAATTTAATTGCATTTACTATGGATTTATAATTATTATTATTCATGATATGGCTGAAATATTGCCGTATGACTATAAGTCTTAACTCTCTCGCTCACTATGTATGGTTTGGAGCAGGTTTTATACTTTATTCCCAGTGATTCTGATATTCTTCAGCACTATGCGAGGGTGTATTGGGGGCCACCCTTTTAGTCAGAAGGTGCAATTGTCAGAAGGCCCGTCAGTCAGAATCCCGTTAGTCAGAAGGCCCGTTAGTCAGAAACATGTTTTGAGCGTGTAAGAGAGATGAAGCACTATAGATAATAGCTCATCTTCATTCAATCAATTCTGGTTAGAACGTCCTTGACAAGCACAGTAACCGGGCTTGCATGTTGACCCATTCTCTCTTCAAATGCTACAATTTTGCTCTTTGAAAGCCAAAAGTCGCTTTCAGGTAGCTCGCTTGATTTTGTTCAAATTTTGATAAAATTTCTGTCTCACTTCGCAATGTAGCACTATAGATAATGGCTCATCTTCATTCAATCAATTCTGGTTAGAACATCCTTGACAAGCACTGTTACCCAGCTTGCAAGTTGACCCATTCTGTCTACAAATGGTACAAGTCGCTTTCAGGTAATTTGCTGGATTTTATTCAAATTTTGATAACATTTGTATCTAACATTATAGTGTAGCAATATAGATAGTAGCTCATCGTAATTCAATCAATTCTGGTTAGAACATCCTTGACGAGCACTGTAACCGGGCTTGCATGTTGACCCATTCTGTGTTCAAATGCTACAATTTTGGTCCTCGACAGGCAAAAGTAGCTTTCAGGTAACTTGCTGAATTTTGTTCAAATTTTGATGAAATTTGTATTCAACTTTAAAATGAAAAGATGAAGATTAAAGCTCATCGTAATTCAATGAATTCTGGTAAGAAAATTCATGATAAGCACTGTAACCTCTCTGGCATGTTGTCCCATTCTCTCTTCAAATGCTACAATTTTCGTCCTCGAAAGCCAAAAGTCGCTTTCAGGGAACTTGCTCAATGTTGTTTAAATTTTGATAAAATTTGTGTCTTACTTCATACTGTAGCATAAACGATAGTGACTCATCTTAATTCAGTCATTCACGAACACGTGAGGGGAGGTGAAAACTCGGTACAACGCCTGTAGGCCGACGGGAGGTAGATCTGGTTAGGATGGAATTTGTATTGTAAGTACCGTAAATACCCGTGAAGGTTAGAATTTACACAATGCATGTATTTAAACACCGAAATCGTTATGGCTCATAGTTTCCATTCCTTAGTTTTATAGCATTTAAAAGAGAAGGGTTCCGTGCCTGATAACACCACCACTTCAAACGTCTGGGTTACAACTGCAATCTGATAAATTACGCTTGTAAGTTCCGAGTGATTATAGTCCGTTTGGCTCAAAAGCGGACCGATGGATTGCAATCTAGCTCGAAAACTAATAAACATAACATACTCAATGAAACGCTGATCATAATCTAAACGTTACACCAACTCTGTGTGATTTTTGCAGAATTTATGTCCTAAAAATAAAGTTGTTTCATTAAAATATTGACACAGTTCACTGTTTGTTACGAGGGAGGAGTGCAGAGAAAGGGACAGCCAGGTGTGCGTACGTCATTGGTAGCAATACGGCCATTACTTTTTGGGTTGAGTCCCATCCGGGATTCGAACCCACTCCCTCAGAGTCAGGCACCTAATCGCCAGCACACAAAGTCAGACGCTAAAAAGTACTAGAATCTGTACTTCACTGAGAAAGTGTAATCCCAAATATAACATATGTTACATTTGACCACTTTCTAAAATGGCATTGTGTATTTTCATGACAAAATATAATTAGAATTTCCGTAACATTTCAATAACATTTCAAACACGTGTGAAAAATATTTAAAATGCAACGAAATGTTTTCACAAATACTTTTAAAAAGCTATTATTAAAACCTTATGAAATTGTTTGGAAAATCTTATGTTATCTGGGACCGTTTTACATTAAGTGGCAGTATTTCAGAAAGTGACAGGTTTGATACAATCACTAATTTATATAGATAGACTGAGTTAATAAAAAATAGCCATAGTTGGGACGCTATTTTTGACCAAGCTTACAACATAGACTTGGGCACGGCCTCATCACTGCGCCAGAATATATTCAAAAGGAGCCCTCGGCCGACTAGAACCCCGTGACGTCAGAACAGGCGATGATGACGTCATGGCCTTTATACTTGAACCTTGGTTCAGTAGCCGGTAAGAGCGTCACTTTTTGTGACCACATTTCACACGACTTCTGCCAGAAAACTTGTAAATTTTAGACGACGTTTTCTGACCAGCGTGTCTGTGTGTGTTATACATTTTGAAGTTGAAGAACTGCCATAATTATTCTCCTAATTTTCACGTATTAATATAGACACGGGGTGTTTGTTTCAAGGAGCTAGACACTGAAAAAAGAGTTATATTACGTTGAACGTTCGATCTACCAAGTCACGTGACCAGCGCCATTCTTGAGAACGGGCGAGGAGCCCACAGTGAGGTGATACCAAGTTTGGCATCTCATTTCACATTTCGAACACTGGTAACATATATTATCTTTGTTTTTGCAGTGGGCAATGTGTACACAAGGACTTTTGATACAAAACTCGTAAAGTACAGATTCTAGTACTTAGTCCCATCCGGGATTTGAACCAACACCCTCAGAGGTAGGCACCTAATCGCCTAACCCGTCCACAAAAAAATGGAAGTCGGACAACTGGTAGTCTAGACTGCGAACTTTGTGTACCCCTCTGATAAGTGTAAATTGGCACGGCTCCCACGACCGAAAGCTATGATTACACAAAGCCATTTAGAAATTGGTCAAATGTAGGGTGTGAGTTCGAATCCCTGATGAGACTCAACCCAACAAAAGTACTAGAATCTATAATTTACTAAGTATGTGTAATCTCAAATATAACATATGTTACATTTGACCACCATATTCGTGTATTTTGTGTGGTACACAATTGTGTTAAGTGACTGGTGATTTGTTACAAAGAGTGGGGCGTGTGTGGATTTTTAAACATATGGCGTGTGTATGTGAGAGAGAGAGAGAGAGAGAGAGTGGGGTGAGATTAGTCTCATGATTGTAGGATTGGATCATATTTCACAGACCCTGCCATCTTATGAAACATTTTTACATGACAACTACTGCCACCCACCTGACATCCCGGCACCTACAAATAAATAAAAAGCTCTGTCGCTCAATATGGACACATGACACTATTTCATGGATAACGACTTTGTGAACTCTTGTAACGTCTCAAAAGAATATAAATATTAAAAAGGTCGTCCACAACAGATGTCATGTTCCTCCAGCTAAAAAATGTCTATCAAAGATTAATTCACTGATGTCAACCTTCTTTGACTATTAAATAAGATTAATAATGTACGCAAAGAAAATTCTTAGGCAAGATGTACATGAATTCAGGGGTCGTCAGACAGGTCGCTCTCCTGTGTTATACGATGCATGTTATGTGTAAATATTGTAATGTTCAGGAGAAATCCAATCTTCCTGTAATGAAGTTTCCCAGAGCACCGGGGTCGTGTGCACGGTAGTACTATGTGGGGAATCGAACCCGGATGCCCGGCGTGACGAGCGAACGCTTTAACCACAAGGCTACACCCACCGAATGGAGACTATCAAACCCACATTGACAGTGTGGGATAGCCAATCGTCAAAAGAGTGCATCAAATAGCAATACTTAACTGTGGTCAGGCTGAATAGCCTTTTAATTTGAAATATTTTGTCTATTAAATGGGAAAATGCAGTACTGAAAAAGTTAGGATGGCCGACACACCCTGCAAGTGGAAAACAACCCCCTGAAGACGACGATGACAGCCCCACCATACACACATACAACCCCGCCACCACCACCGTGATGAAAGTTTCCAATCAAGTAAATCTTCAATACACGATAACGGGAGTAGCTTTCGACGTTGGATGCGTACAGCACGGTGACATCTACAATTCCACTTTACAGGTGGCAGGGAACCAAAATGGGTTCACACCCTCCTGATTACCCGTGACACTGGCCACGCCACAATGTACATAATGTGAAACAGTGTGTGACGTCATTGGTAGCAATACGACCATTCATCCTGCCGAGCCAGTGCGCTATCGGGTTTATTCACCTCTTTTATTAATACATGTTTACAATCTAACAATCACTGTACAACAACCTTGTTTCAATGTTACATTCACACAGACTGACGAACTGGTTGTCCCTACTTGTCAGCCAGTACCAGTTTAAATGTCATGAAGCTGATTTCCTAGGAGAAGATATAATATTCAAATATATTCTTCACATTCAAGAATATGTCTATGTTTTCTGAATGATATATACGAGGGGCGATCAAAATGTAGCCTGACCTAGAAAATGATACAAATGCAGCTATTTTTATGCTTTATTATTCTACATATTATCTATGAACCTCAAGCAAATTTGTTTTGCCATGTTCGATCCTTACGATCCCCATTTTGTTTGACTGTTATCGTGGTACCACCCCCAACACCTCCAATCTAATTTGTGGAAGTTGAGTCACCCTATCTACTGACCTGTGAAGATCCAGGTTAGACTTAATCTTCAGTAACCCATTCCTGTCCTAAGAGTCAAAGAACGGGAACGGGTACCCGGTAGTCAGGCTCTCTGACGTGATTGCAGGATTATTGCTGAGTGCGGCGTAAAACTTAACTCACTCACACACTTTATCAGCCACTGGTTTGTCGAAACTCAGTAACACTATCAACAACTGGTTTGTTGAAGCCCAGTCACTCTATCAACCGCTAATTTGCCGAAGCTCAGTCATTCCATCAACAACTGGTTTATCGAAGCTAAATTCACACTTTCAACCAATTGTTTGCAGAAGTTCAGTCACTCTATCAACCACTGGTTTGTTGGATGTCAGTCATCCTATTGACCACTGGTCTGTCATTCTATCAATCACAGTATGAATCATTCTATCAAACTACTTGTTGTGTTTCCGCTCATTCCCGAGTCTGCACACAGACAATGAACGGGCGGTGGGGTAGCCTTGTGGTTAAAGCGTTTTTTCGTAACGCCGAAAACCCGGGTTCGATTCCCCACATGGGTACAATGTGTGAACCCCATTTCTGGTGTCCCCCGCCGTGGTGTTGCTGGAATATTTCTAAAAGCGACGTAAAACCATGCTCACTCACTCACTCACAGACAATGAACGGCGTTTATTTACACATTTTACTAACGCTTCTTTCAACATAAATAAAGTGTACTAAAATTATGAGCAATTTCCCCACAAACTGTATTAACAGTGGCAGAGGATGCTGTGATCAATATATCGGTAAGCTTGAGACGTATTTACATGTTGTGGAAAATCGTAATGCCTCTCTGCAATAATGGTACTAACGTCTGTTGTAGATTGTGAGGGAAGATTCAGAAATGGGTTCTATTCCAGTATACACTCTCAAGGTTAGAAAAGCTGGATGCAATCAATACAAACATATACACACTAATCACTGTTAATTCACATGTAAGAGAGGTTTCAGTGGACAATTCTTTCCCTACTGAAGTTAGAATCCTTAATAAGTGCACAACTAACTCACTCACTCACTCACTCACACTATCAACCGCTGGTTTGTCAAACCTAGATTTTATTACCTATATTATTACACTTTGCTTTAGATACAAAGCATGTGACACAGGGTATCTTGGACAAATATAAACCTTACTGAAGATAAAAACCCTTTATGTGTGTACAACTCACTCACAATATATCGAACACTGGTTTGTCGTTCTAGATTTAATTACAGAGGATCGTGATAGTGTTACTCCTTGGTGTAGATAAAAAGTCACTTACTGACCACAGGACATCGCATATAAAATATTACTGAAGACAGACCCCTTATCTAACGAATAACTCACTCACTCGCACTATCAACCACTGGTTTGTCAAAGCCAGATTTAAATACCGATAATGGTGCAGTTTTAGGGAAATACAAATCCTCTTACTGCCAACAGGGTGTGATGGATAAAATATAAACCTCACTGAAGCTAAATCACACTTTCAACCACTTGTTTGTAGAAGTTCACTCAATTCTAGCAACCACTGATTTGTAATTGCTCAATCTGTCTATCAACCAACTAATTTGTGGAAGTTCTATTTGGAGTGGCTTAGTCATACTATCAACCGCTGGTTTGTAATTCTATCGATCACAGTGTGAACTACTTGTTGTGTTTCCGCTCATTCCGGGGTCTGCACAGAGACAATGAACGGTGGTCTCACCCTAGTTTCTTCAAAATTGCCCCTGTTCACACAGCAGAAAGTGGGTATCCGGTGGGACAAGTCATGTGACTAATAACCTTCTAGCGACTCACAGGCAGCTTAGGTTATCCGGGTAATAATGTGTTAGCGTTTATAAATGGCCATTTCTTTTTACGTTAACGTATGAGTTAATTTCCTTCACATATGTCACATTTTAGTGAAAATTGGAAACTTGGAACAAGTCAATAAAAAGGTCTTTAAAAACACATAACGAAAGTAAAACCAAGCTAGACTGTATTTTGTATTTTGTAAAGTTTACGTGACGACTAAATGAATCCAAGATACATGTAATGATCATACGATCTTACCTATTGTACTTTGAAATTGCGTTTATTGGTACCAATATGAGTTTGTTTTTATTCAAAATAAGCGTTCTCGAACATACCTTCATCTCGACTTCTCCTCTTAGTTCAAGGTCAAATGTTTCAAAAACTTCCAACGCTTCTTTCGTCTGTGGACTGACGTGGATTTTCAATGCTGAAAGCAAACACGGATTGTTAATGGAAGACAAACTGAAAATACCGACAGTCTCAAAACTGGAAAATAGTCATTATGGAAGTATTTCAAGGTTTGATTCCCCCACCTATGTACGATCAATTTTATCGAAGATGTAGACATGCCTGCAGCAGTTTAGGGTTTCCCCCCAATTCAGACTGACACACTGCGATGTACGGAATTACTGTTCAGTGCGGCGTAAAATCAAAGTCACTCGCTGACTAAATGTGTTAAAACGCGTTATTGTACTCCTTGACCTTTTTGGGATCAATTTTAACACCCAAATTATCTCGATTAATTAATTCATTACATATTCAATTAAATTTATATCTGTATTCAGATCTAAGACTTTCAATGTCCTCATACACACAGACTGAAATAGTATTTTAACATCCCATTGATACATTTCAGTCATAATCATCACACGATGCTTTCTCATAGCTATATGTTCTATCTGTACATAAACTATTTCTAAACAGTAAACAATACGACTTCTTTGATTGGCATTCTAGAAGTTGAGTACATGAAGAATGAGGACTATATTTATGGATATACGACTTCTTTATTCTATATAGGCGACGTTTCGACATAGATTCTAATGGTTGACAACGACATTAGAATCTATGTCGAAACGTCGCCTATATAGAATAGAGAAGTTGTATATCCATAAAAATAGTCCTCATTCTTCAGTAAAAAATACGTATGTCTTGTACAAACGGGAATGAATAAGTGAATTTGGAAGAGTAGTTAATAATCCCGTCCAAACTGTCATGCACTGATGCCCATTTATCACTTGGACTAGGTGAGTGAGTAGGTTTGGTTTAAAAATGCTTCAACTGACAATATTAGGGTAACATCACAGCGTGTAAACTTTTACAATAGTTTACAACATTTAATAATGGTTCTTTACTAACATTTTTAGGAAAACACGTCGTTTGACAAGGGAAACAAAATATGATATAAATTATGAAACAAAACAACAACACACACACACACACACACACCCCACACCCCAAAAAAAACAAAACAAAACAAAAACAAAACAAACTTAAAACAAAACAAAAAACCAGGGAATTGATGGCCAGGCTCTCCTCACTGAAGTGATCACCCAGTTTCTGCTGAGTTTGTTATGACTCACGTAATCCATTAGACTCCATCCTGGAGGCCGTGTTGACGGTATCCCCAAACAGGCAATACCTCGGCATCTTGTGACCCACGACACCAGCACAAACTGACCCTGTGAAGGTAGGCAATAGAAACATTACATAATATAACGTCAAGTTTGTCTGTTTGTTGTTTAACGCTGCACTCAGCAATATGTCTTAAATAATCGATTCTGGACTAGACAATCCACTGGTGAACAGCATGAGCATAGATCTACCCAATTGGGATACGATGACATGTGTCAGGTATGTCAGCGAATCTGACCACCCGATCCCGTTAGTCGCCTCTTGTTGAAGACGAATTATTAACAGAGTCTTAACGCCGTGGGGTTATGACGTTAAGTAAATCAAACGGCAGCACGCATACTCTAATGCTTTCGCCTCTCGAATCATACCGGTATCACGTAATTCATAATGTTTGCACCAGTGGATATTCGGGGTTAAAATATTTCGCCACGTGGTCAACGTTCTGGTGTTAATGTACAAACCTCTTGTGACGTGCCTCTGTCGCCTGCTAGACCCCCGAGTCGAGCTTGTTGACTGGATAATCACGTTCACGCTACCAGGTCACGTTGTCCAGGAACTACTTTTTCATTCATTACAATCACGCGAGCTCACGCATTTATTTTCACTTAAGTGGCATTAGTTCGGAGGGGCGGGTGGTCGCCTAGTGGTTAAAGCGTTCGCTCGTCAAGTCTATCTCTCTACCACTGAGACTGTAGTTGGGCCGACTTAGTTTAACAGATATTTCACACTTTCACATATCAACTACATAAATTGTAGAGATAAATGAGAGAATACAGTTTTTTTCTATTTCCGACAGTACTTTAGTACACTAATCAATACACTAATAGTTTCTTTCAATATTTGTTTCCTATATTCGGCTTGTAAAATCTTCTAGGTATTTCTCTTAGACGCCTACTGTGGTGACAAAACAAATAAGTCGGGAAAAAATAAGAGTTATTTCCCTTTAATACGAACACCACTTCAATTATTATAAATATCACCTAGCCATTCCTCATCATGACGTCATCGATCCAGTCAAGGAAGGAGGAAACACGGGTGTACACCCCCGGGGGTGTTCTTCTCCCCACACCCGATACCCCAGGACACCACACCCACCATCTTCCAGACACCACCCTTCCTGCGCACAAGTGGGCTGCCGGAGTCTCCCTGAAACACCATCAGTGTTATACAGAGACACACGGTTTGTTTGTTTGTTTGTTTGTTGTCTAACGCCGCAGTCAGCAACTCCACCACCTTCGAAAAAGAATGATCACACGTTTTCAGAGTTTTTACAAGATTTGTCATTCATGGAGATGAAAGTTGTTGTAAGATCAAGGCTAATCGTGATTTTAATCTATATTTTGACAATCCTTCTAATACTGAAACTATCCATATCTTGACTCATTATACTGCCTTCAACTAGTTAACGGTAGCATATAAGTCTGGTCATATGTTGGATTGGGTGCTCACTGAGAACACTTAGATGTGTAACCAGAACTAGTGTCGAGGACATTCAAGTGTCTGATCACTACCTATTGACAGTTGACCTCGATACTGAAAGACGTCCCATCCTAAAAACACATAAGTATTGAAGATGTTCGAGATATTTTTTTGAGTTTAGATACATCTAAAGCCACGGGGCCAGATGGCATTGGAAACATTGTATTGAAATTATCTGCAGTCTCTGTAACGCCGTTGTTAGCTAAGTTGTTTAACATCTCCTTTCGTAATAAAACTTTCCCTTCATCTTGGAAATTAGCCTCGGTAATTCCGCTTCATAAGAAAGGCGATGAGCACGACTGTTCAAACTATAGGCCAGTTGCGCTAACTAGCTGTGTCGCTAAGGTTTTTGAAAAATACGTTTTTAAATACATCTTAAACTTCTTTAGAGATAACAATATTCTTTCAAACTTACAATCTGGATTTATGCCTGGCGATTTTACAGTAAATCAATTAACTTATCTTTATAACTTCATGGCAGGTGCAGTAGATCAAGGAGAGGAAATTAGAGCCGTATCTTGCGATATAAGTAAAGCCTTTGATAGAGTTTGGCATAGGGGCATTATTCATAAACTTCATGCTTCCGGTATAAGGGGTGAACTCTTGGTGATTGATCGGAAAGGGGATCCAAGGGCTAAAGATACAGTTGGAGGTCCCCCACCCTATCCCTAACACAGCTAACCCTAAGGATTGTAAAGGGGTGATTGATCGGAAAGGGGATCCAAGGGCTAAAGATACAGATGGAGGTACCCCACCCTACCTAACCCTAAGTTGTACAGCTAACCGGAAAGGGGATTGTAAAGGGGTGATTGATCGGATTGTAAAGGGGATCCAAGGGCTAAGGATACAGATGGAGGTACCCCACCCTAACCCTAGCACAGCTAACCTTAAGGATTGTAAAGGGGTAATTGATCGGAAAAGGGATCCAAGGGCTAAGGATACAGATGTATCCCCTTTTACAGACATTGGAGTAATCCTGACAGCAGACATGTAGCCTTAGTAATATGCTAATGAGACATGGTGGAGAGTTTTTGACATGGGAAGACAAGGTAAAGATTTTGTATTTGAAAATTGTGTCATGCTATGACCAAAATAACAATCAGTGTTGTGTAACTGCAGTCAGCAAAGCATTAACCAAGGTTGTTTAATTTGCAGAGTGACTGGAGCAGCTGCATCTAACATAAAAAGGGAAAACCGGACCTTGTGTGGACATATTGAATTCACAAACAGTCGAGGATGTAGTTTGGCATGAGGCAGTGCTGTAACCTGCGACATTACACAGGCCAGATAGATGATGGTGCTTCTTGAGGATGCAGTGGTTGATAGAGTGAGTGAGTGATTGAGTGGTCAACATTTATAACCTGTCGTTAGTAACAAGCCTATTTACGTCAAAGGGCAACAATATCACCATACTCTGTAATAAAAACCATCCTTACAAACCAGTGGTTGATAGAGTGAGTGAGTGATTGAGTGGTCACTTTTTATAACCTGCCGTCAGTAAGAGACCTATCTACGTGAAAGAGCAAGAATATCACCATACTCTGTAATAAAATACATCCGTCCATTTAATATTGTGGCCGTGAGCAAGAATAAATTGTTGCTGGAATGGTTGTTCGTGTATGACTGTCCACTGACGTTTGAACTTAAAAAACCCCGACTCTATACTGACTGTGCGACTGTCAACTCTGCGTGGGGCCTGTAAAGTGGCACTGCAGATGACACGGTGTTTAGCACAAAATGGGTACCAGGTGGGATAAGGGACAAGTCATGTGACTATTAACCTGGACTATCATGGAACTACAGAACAGTTAATTATTGTTATTTGAGGGGATATATTGACGATTGGGTGCCTCACTTTGTGAATGTGAGTTTAATAGTCTCGATTCTTTCACCTATTATTTATTTCACTTAACTTATTCTGAAAGATTTGGTAACATCAGCTGTACGCCACACCACAATGGTTTTTCATCTACAGCTTTATCTCTCCGTAGAAAGTTTATATCTTATGTGCGTTAGAAAGTGCTTTCAACAGTGGTTCTGGCAGTTACGATATACCGCTAATAGGCGCAAGATCCTCGCGATATCAATCACTGGTTTGTGTGGACCAACCGTTTTGGATGGAAAATTGTTGGTGTTTCATTGTATCTGATTTCCATGCATTATACCCGTATCTTCAGTAGTAAACTGTTCAAAACGTTCCTTCACCGAGAGAGAGAGAGAGAGAGAGAGAGAGAGAGAGAGAGAGAGAGAGAGAGAGAGAGAGAGAGAGAGAGAGAGAGAGAGAGAGAGAGAGAGAGAGAGAGAGAGAGAGAGAGAGAGAGAAAGTTATGACTCAACTTGAAACTACAGTCGCCACGATACAATGTATATAATGTGAAACAGTGTGTGACGTTATTGGTAGCAATACGGCCATTCAGCCTCCCGAGCCAGTGCGCTATGGGGTTTATTTACCTATTCCATTAATACATGTTTACAATCTAACAATCACTGTATAACAACATGTTTCAATGTTGAACTCACACAGATCGATACATTTGTCATCGCTACTTGTCAGTAACAGTTTAAATGACATAAAACTGATTTCTGTGGTACACGAATCACAATTAAGATTATGTATTTGCTCTGCGTTTTCTGAATGATTAATACTATTGACCTTTGTGGTATAACGCATCTTTCGGGTATGAACATAACATGAAATATGACGCAATATGTTGTATGAAATGTTTTCACCTACACAGTCCGCTACATGCTGTTTTCGATTAATCGGCTCCAAACATTGGCTCACAATGTTCCTATTTAATGAAATGTCACTCTCATATGTATTCATACATTACAGAAAACGCTAAGTCACCTACAACAGGGTGCATGTTTGGGGTTCAAACACAGAATGGACGAAATATTGACAAAATGGCCGAAAAGGTCTCTTTTCAGATGATTTGGAGAGATTGTGGTCTTACTGCCTGGTACCCCTGAAGCACGGCTAACCGCCGATATATTCATGTTGGGATGTAGCGCTTTGTATTTTTTTTGTAAAATCCGAAAGTGATAAAAGGCAACAGGTGATAACCTGGACAATGTGCTTCATGAATAAAAATATGTTAGATTCAGAGGCGTGAAACAGACATAAACATGATAACCGACGGATGGACGGACAGACGGACGCGCTCATTATCAACTTTACTACATACCCGGGTTCACTAACGGACAGACGGACTGACAGCGGCGGCAGACGTATGACAATTTAGCTGTATTCAGGCAACCAATCACTGGGAGGAAGGGGAGGTGGGGACTTGGGTAGGGGATTCTGTGTCCCCAGCAGCCCATTCTTGGACCTGAAGGGACTGGACGAGCTTGTTGGATTCTGTGTCACATTACTTCCAGTTTGTATTAAAGGCTGTAAATCTGCTGGCCAGGTTTATTGGGACAGTTCAAACTGACTGAAGCGCCAGATAAATATCCGAAAATGAGTGAAAAACAGCCGTATACAAAGTAGGTGTAGCAAAGTAAAAAACAAATCCTGCCACTATACTGTACTATACCCATATCTTCTTCAAAGGCATGTGGAAACACGTTCATTCACCAAGACAAACATATTTTTCACGAAAGAAAAATGAAAAAAAGTGTTTCTTTAATGGGAACCGAACTCAAAAGGATACTTACACCAGCCCCGGCTCGCTACCGATTGCGCCAGTCAACTATATCACAATGCTGGTAATTCTCTTATTTATACATAAAATCTTCTGGAGCATCGCGGGGCAAATGCGACGTTAGTTACGTTTAATATTATGGCTGTGAGCACGAACAAATGTTGCAGGGCTGTTTATTGGTGTATTTTTAACTACTAATGTTGAGAAAAGATTTTTTGCTACCCCCAATGGCCACAGAGGTTACATCGAGTAACAGTAGCATGAGTAATCATCTCCAAGTGAACAATAATTTGGCAAGTGTAGATTGCTCGGGGCTCTTTTGGGGGCATATTTATTATCTTGGAGACATAGTTTTTACATTTTTGAATAACATTATTCTAGTCTACTCTACAGAATGCACACTATGGAATGGTGCAGTGGCGCCGGGAATGTTTACAACTCCCGGTGATATGTGTACGAAACCGGTAAACACACACACACGCACACGCACACGCGGACAGACATACATATACAGACAGACAGCGGGTCGAGTAGCCTAACCTAGTGGTTAAAGCGTTCGCTTGTCACGCTGAATACCCAGGTTCGAATCCCCATTTCTGGTGTGCCCCTGCTGGAATATTGTTAAAGGCGGCGTAAAACCAGTGACTGGCTCATAAACCCTACAGCAGAACCCACAAAATATGCAATATATAAAGAGAACTGGGCGATCTTTTTCTCCCCTTACAGTTACATAGGCCTCCATACAACACAGTCATTAACTGCTGAGAACGTTAGGTTTAACAAAAATCAAACTTGTTTTCCGGGTGAAACATATCTCACTCTATCTAGCTAGCTCTTTCAGGAAAAGTTTTTGTTCATAAAATTATAGATGCATGAAAGATATTAAAATATTAGGCTAGCTGGGAGTTTGTCTCACATTAAGTGGCAGTATTTCAGAAAGTGAAAAGGCATAATGCAGTGACTAATTGTAAATAAATAGTTAATAACAATTTGGGACGCTACGAGAGACCAAGCTTACAATATAGACTTTGGCACGGCCTCATCACTGCGCCAGAATAATCAAACGGAGCATTCGGCCGACTGGAACCCCGTGACGTCAGAACAGGCGATGATGACGTCATGAACTTTGTACTTGAACACTGACCTTGGTCCGGTGGCCGGTTACGAGCGTCACAGTTTGTGACCCAATTTCAGACAACGTCTGCCAGAAAATTGGTAATTTTAGAGGACGTTTTCTGCCCAGTGTGTGTTAGTGTGTTATGAAATTTGGAGTTGAAGAACTGCCATAATTTGTGATGGTCACATGACCATCGACACGGAGTGATTGTTTAAAGGAGCTGGATACTGAGAAACAAAGAATTATGTTACGTGACCATCGCCATTCTTGAGAACGGGCGAGGAGGCTACAGTGAGGTGATATGAAGTTTGGCACCTCATTTCACACTTCAAACATTGGCACAATATTATATTTGTTTTTGTCGCAATAAGCAATGGGTAAAAAAGAACTCATCATACAAACTGGTGTTCACCGTAATTTCAGTGTTGCCATATTTTCCGCAAATATTTGTTTACAAATAAAACAGACAGCCCGTCACTGCTGGTTAGCGGAAAAAAATACGTGTACTTCCCTGTGTAATCCGAGGGACTTTACCCCCTGGGTGCCACAGGGACATATATGTCCTTCCCCTTCAACCCTCAATTTCTAGTTATGCATAAGCACATAAATCCAATTCATATACACTTATGTCGTTCAGATATCAGGCTGTATTTTCTTCGCTCACACTTTCCGTAAAGATGCCAAAATAAAAAAAATCGTAGCACAGTGCTTTTATCGCTGCGCGATAAAAAGCGGAAAAATTTACTGTTATTTAACGCATAACAAAAATTTGGACAACATTTAGCAAGGTCTATTTCTCAAACCGCCGAGGTAGTTGCACTTATATTTAAACCAACGGATAGGAAATTAATATTCTACATTTCTGTGTAATTTTATAGCCGTACTTAGATCCAGGACCACGCGAGCGCAATTCTCGCACAACGTTCACTTTTCAAAGCGTATGAAAATGTTCGCCTGAAACAAAACCTCGGCAGCCAGGGGGTTAAGAAGTAAATACACTCGGGGAATACGTGTTTAAAGCCATATTCCAAAGTTTGGCACCTGTCACAAAGTTTATTGTGCCACCTCAAGGGATTAATGTTATAACGGCCCATAAACGCCAGCAAACAAATATCTTAATGCTTTTATTTCTGAACTAAATTTGCGCCAATATCTACTTATCTACATAATTTCCGTTGTCGAGAACTCTACCCATACAACAGATACGATATATTCCCCTGTTTCTGTGTTTAAGGTGTGGCATTATGTGATAATTGCTTGGATTACCGCATGATTTCGATCACTGAATTGTCTGGTCCTGACTCATTTATTTGCTAACAATCATCATGCTACTGGAAATATTGCTGAGTGCAGAAAACTAACAATCATGCAGACAAACTGGCAAATATTGTTATTCTAATCTGTATGAAATGAAAATAAGTTTCAAGGTAACTGAATAGTGGTTGAACTTTCTGTCTTGAGTGTTTTGAGTGCACCATCTTTTCTGTATATTACTAAATAAGACATGCAGGTGAATATGATATTAAGCATCACTCACAACTTATGTGTGAAATTATTAACGTTTTGTTGTTTGCAATCATAAATACATAATGAAGTGTGGATCAGACAATCATGTGATTAATATAGTGAGTGAAAGGCCGCACCCTGTGATGTAACTCTACCCTTACTGTGATCTACCTGACAGTGTACCTAACCCTAACCCTAACACTGGTTATATTCTAGTTCAGAACTTACATAATCAAGTCTGGACCAGACAATCAAGTGATTGATATAGTGAGTGAAAGACCGCACCCTGTGATGTAACTCTACCCTTACTGTGATCTACCTGACAGTGTATCTAACCCTAACACTGGTTATATTCTATTTCAGAACTTACATAATCAAGTCTGGACCAGACAATCAAGTGAATGATATAGTGAGTGAAAGACCGCACCCTGTGATGTAACTCTACCCTTACTGTGATCTACCTGACAGTGTATCTAACCCTAAGCCTGGTTATATTCTATTTCAGAACTTACATAATCAAGTCTGGACCAGACAATCAAGTGATTGATATAGTGAGTGAAAGACCGCACCCTGTGATGTAACTCTACCCTTACTGTGATCTACCTGACAGTGTATCTAACCCTAACCCTAACACTGGTTATATTCTAGTTCAGAACTTACATAATCAAGTCTGGACCAGACAATCAAGTGATTGATATAGTGAGTGAAAGACCGCACCCTGTGATGTAACTCTACCCTTACTGTGATCTACCTGACAGTGTATCTAACCCTAACACTGGTTATATTCTAGTTCAGAACTTACATAATCAAGTCTGGACCAGACAATCAAGTGAATGATATAGTGAGTGAAAGACCGCACCCTGTGATGTAACTCTACCCTTACTGTGATCTACCTGACAGTATATCTAACCCTAACACTGGTTATATTCTAGTTCAGAACTTACAAAATCAAGTCTGGACCAAACAATCAAGTGATTGATATAGTGAGTGAAAGACCGCACCCTGTGATGTAACTCTACCCTTACTGTGTTCTACCTAACAGTGTATCTAACCATAACCCTAACCCTAACCCTGGTTATATTCTAGTTCAGAACTTACATAATCAAGTCTGGACCAGACAATCATGTGATTGATATAGTGAGTGAAAGACCGCACCCTGTGATGTAACTCTACCCTTACTGTGATGTACCTGACAGTATATCTAACCCTAAGCCTGGTTATATTCTAGTTTAGAACTTACATAATCAAGTCTGGACCAGACAATCAAGTGATTGATATAGTGAGTGAAAGACCGCACCCTGTGATGTAACTCTACCCTTACTGTGATCTACCTGACAGTATATCTAACCCTAAGCCTGGTTATATTCTAGTTTAGAACTTACATAATCAAGTCTGGACCAGACAATCAAGTGATTGATATAGTGAGTGAAAGACTGCACCCTGTGATGTAACTCTACCCTTACCGTGATCTACCTGACAGTGTATCTAATCCTAACACTGGTTATATTCTATTTCAGAACTTACATAATCAAGTCTGGACCAGACAATCAAGTGATTGATATAGTGAGTGAAAGACCGCACCCTGTGATGTAACTCTACCCTTACTGTGATCTACCTGACAGTGTATCTAACCCTAACACTGGTTATATTCTAGTTCAGAACTTACATAATCAAATCTGGACCAGACAATCAAGTGATTAACATAGTGAGTGAAAGACCGCACCCTGTGATGTAACTCTACCCTTACTGTGATCTACCTGACAGTGTATCTAACCCTAACACAGGTTATATCAGTTCAGAACTTACATAATCAAGTCTGGACCAGACAATCAAGTGATTGATATAGTGAGTGAAAGACCGCACCCTGTGATGTAACTCTACCCTTACTGTGATCTACCTGACAGTGTATCTAACCCTAACCCTGGTTATATTCTATTTCAGAACTTACATAATCAAGTCTGGACCGACAATCAAGTGATTGATATAGTGAGTGAAAGACCGCACCCTGTGATGTAACTCTACCCTTACTGTGATCTACCTGACAGTGTATCTAACTCTAACCCTGGTTATATTCTATTTCAGAACTTACATAATCAAGTCTGGACCGACAATCAAGTGATTGATATAGTGAGTGAAAGACCTCACCCTGTGATGTAACTCTACCCTTACCGTGATCTACCTGACAGTGTATCTAACCCTAACACTGGTTATATTCTATTTCAGAACTTACATAATCAAGTCTGGACCAGACAATCAAGTGATTGATATAGTGAGTGAAAGACCGCACCCTGTGATGTAACTCTACCCTTACTGTGATCTACCTGACAGTGTATCTAACCCTAACACTGGTTATATTCTATTTCAGAACTTACATAATCAAGTCTGGACCAGACAATCAAGTGATTAACATAGTGAGTGAAAGACCGCACCCTGTGATGTAACTCTACCCTTACTGTGATCTACCTGACAGGGTATCTAACCCTAACCCTAACCCTGGTTATATTCTATTTCAGAACTTACATAATCAAGTCTGGACCAGACAATCAAGTGATTAACATAGTGAGTCAAAGACCGCACCCTGTGATGTAACTCTACTCTTGCTGTGTTCTGTCAAGAAACTGCACAAGTGTGGACAAGAACCCCCTTCACTGGAAATGCATGGGTCATTTTAAAAACTTATGGGGCCACACTGAGAGATCATATGAAAAATAAAACTGGGCATGCTGGACATATTTCAGCAGCAGCAGCAACATCCCATTTCTTCTATTCAGCCTCAACATCCTGTAGGTGATCACTGCCATTACCATGTGTCTTCAAGGTTCTGTTCTGAAATTAAACGGAAATCGAAACAGAAACAGTATGAAACAAACAACCATTTCCTGTGATAAAAGAAGCAAAGTCTATTACTTTTTCTGTGGTTGACATAGAAACATCCAGCAGTATATGAAGTTGTAAAAAACATTATATATGATGACTCATCTATATCTAATATCCTACCGATTGTTAATACTATATGCCAATCAACACTGATCCTGCAAGGTCCCTGTCTTGGCAGGACACTCACCTGGCCTTTAAATAGTCTATACCAGCACTCTGAGAATAACTCACTGACAGCTCATCAAGGGAGCAAACTCTTCCACAAAAGTTTTGAAATTGTCTCCCTTTGTCCATTGATGAGACACAACAGACAGAAACATAAGCCACTTGCAAGAATTAATAGTGAACATGACAACCATCTGTCTGTCTGTCTGTCTGTCAGTAAGCAATACTCCAGAAATATGACAGCACAACCATATTGCATTACTGGAGTAAACCCCTCAGTTTAAACAGACTCAACCTGCAGTGTAAGTTTGATGCACTTCTTAGATGACTATGGTGCACTGAGACACCAGGTGTTCTTGGACACCTTTTAAAACTGATGAAGGACCAAGCAGTACAGATGTAACATTTTTTGCTGCCAAGCTGGAAGAAGAAACAAGCACCAGAAGTTTCGGGAGTAAAAGTATATTTTTACACTTTTATGTTGGGCAAAATACAGTTGGCGCTCTCACCAAGACATTCTGCTGTGTATGTGCAGTGTTTCTGCAGCAGAAGCTCGACAACAGTCATAAATAAAAGAAATTGACTCTACCAGTTTACCATTCCCAATGACATGCAATACCAGTGGTGTCATAGCTGGTCTGGTTCTATACCCTGGCCAATTTTAGGTGTTTTCTACCTAAATCATTAAAACTTCAGGTGAGCCACAGAGCCTTGTTGCTCTTTGTGCTCAGGGGTGGAAATAACTTTAAAATTGCTAGTGTACTCCGGTACAGTGTCACATGTAAAATCACTTGCCCTGATAACTTTTCCACTATACCAGCTTCACTGTCATATATGGGTACAGCTCAACAGATTCACTGTCATATATGGGGTACACCTCGACAGCTTCACTGTCATATATTGGGTACACCTCTACAGCTTCACTGTCATATGGGTTACAGCTAAACAGCTGTACTGACCTACATTGTGTACATCTCTACAGCTGTTCTGTCCTACATGGGGTAACATGTCAGAGTTGCATTGATCTACAGGGGGTAACACTGTACAGCTGCATTGACCTACATGGGGTAACATTGCACAGCTGCATTGACCTACATGGGGGTACAGATGCATTGACCTACATGGGTACAGCTGTACAGCTGTATTATTCTACTTGCCACTGGTGGTGACACCATTAAGGTCAACTTGACCTGCCCCAAGTCTCAGCGGTGACCCCAAACAAAATTACATTCCTTTGCTTAGCTACTGCTTTGATGAAAATCAGCAAATGAATCAAATATTAATCATATACTCAGCCTTTGTTCTTGTTTCTTCGTTGTTACAGGATATCTAGATATGGGACATTGCTGTTACAAGGAGAGAGTTCCACCAAATATTCTGTCTGCATTGAGACTCACTGATTGACAAAGAGCATCAGACATTTTGGCACCAATTTAGCCAGCAATACAATGTCTCCTGTCAGAACACACAACCATTGGTCAACGAGTACTTGGCCAAGTTCTTGCAAGGCCAAGAGTTCACCCATCTGCTGTCCCACTTGTCTTCCCAGCTCATCCAAAATGTGTTTTATCGGGTTCAGTTCTGAGGAACAAGAAGACCAGTCCATTTCATCAGCACTTGTGTTACCAAGAGGTTGTATGCTGAAACTGCTATAGAATTGTCAGTCATGTGATTGCTATGTTTTCTTGAGTACATCAACATCATATCTGTGCACAATATAGCTGAATCTATAGACATTTATACTGTATCACTTCAGAGGCCCAGATAAGCTGCGTATCCGGGTAAAATACGCATAGAAAATTTCCAATTACGCATTGAAAAACTAATTGTTGCGTACCATTTACGCATTTAAAATGTAAGTTACGCAATAAGTTTAAAACAAATGCGTACGGAGTATATTTATAAAAATCGCTTGCGTAATGAAAAAGACTTCGATTGGTATCAAGTTGTACTGTAAGTATAGGACTAAAGTACTGTCGGAAATGCTAGAAAAATGCTTTTTAGCCTTAATGTCTTTATAAAGGTGGTAAATGAACTATGTTGTCAATATATCAACTCGCCTATTGTCTACCTAATTTTTATTTCAATCGATTTAACCTTCCCATGCATTTAAAGGGCAGTTTACAGGAGAGAATTTGGTACCAAAACAGCAACTTAAGATTTTTTCAGAGTTCAACAACAGAAATCTGAAATAGTCTTTACATTTATGCTAATCATACAGGTGGTGTAAAAATATGAATTAACGTTTTTCCTAAACAAATAACTGTTGAATGTTTGTGTTACTCTACTTAATTATCGTTTCTTTATTGAAGAAATATTAATATAAATGTTAAGTCTTGATAAATAAGTTTCCCGTCATGCATGCACATCTTTATCACAGCGTCCACTATGGCCAACGATTTGCAGTCAATTGTTGCAAAGGTTTATAGTTTTTTCTGCTTAAAAAAAGAAAGAGGTAAACCTTTCATTAGTTTGGAAAGGGTTTATTAAAGATCTTATAGAGCTGTTGGCATGTCTTACCAACAAGTTTACAATATTGTAAACAAATCAGACAAGACAGGGACCGTCTCAAATGCAAAACTGGGACGTGAAACCATCCTTGACAACTTTGACAAGGGAGTGCTTAGACGGGCGGTCTACAAACTTTATGAGAAGAAAAATATATATATTCTAAAGAAGCTACACCAGTGACTTCGTTAAATCTTTGGCCAATGTTCACAACTAGATTAAACTGACCGAATTACATCCATATTTTTTCAATGAAATATACTGTTGACATGCAAAACATTTATTAAAACGTTGCACATTTCTACAATCAATCGATAAGATAACACAAGTGATAGGATTGTTTCCAATGTACAGTAATTCGTATGTTTATTTCAAAACAAACACACATACACAAATGATCCTTTCCATAACCGATACGTAACGTACACATATTCAACATTTTGCAGAAAATATCTATTGAGATGACCCCTCCCACGAGCGTGTGCTCAGGTGTCAATTTCATCTGTCGATACAGTGGATGCTGATGACGTAACACAGGCACTTAATGTTTGTATCAAATAACGTCCTACCACCCCTTATTTTTCTAAGTTTTTGGTATTTTCATCAGTAAAAACACATTTCAGAGCATGTCTCAACATTTATTCCCTGGGTCTACATTAGGTAGATGTTTCTTGAAGTGATATTTGTTATTTAAGTAACTGTAATACCTCTGAATTTTAAATATAAGTCAAAAAGCATTTTTCTAGCATTTCCGACAGTACTTTAGTGTTGTACTGTCAGTATAGGATAAGTGATTTTTTATGATATCATTTCGATTATATTTAAGTTGGTTTTGATTAGGTATGACATGAGGCAGAATATACCTGCTTAGTAACCTTACTCAATGACGTAATAATTAGGTGAGTGAAATGGCTGAAATAGGCACATATTTGAAAGCAGTGGGTAACTGAAAATGAAATACCCACTCAACATTCATAATACCCACCCCAAAAAAATACAGTGGGTACAGTACCCACATGAGCTAAATTCTATCTGGAGCTCTGTCACTTGTTTCGAACTGGGAAAGATATCCTTCAACCCTGCACTGATTTGCTTGGACTCTCCATCCCAATTGTACATTATTATACTCAAACTACACATCAAAATTAACCACCAACCCAGTGAGTCACCTACCCAGACAGCCAATGAGAAAGTCACCTACCTAGCCAGCCAAGGTGTGGGTCACCTACCCATGAGTTACCTGAATGAGTTACCTGGCTAGTCACTGCCTAGCCAGTCCTGTCAGCCAGGGAGATAGTATGTGAGTCACCTGGCCAGTCAGGTAACCATGCAGCAAGTGAATGAGTATTCTTGCTCCAGAGCTGTTTGATAAGAGAAAGGGTCTTAGGGATAATGATAACGGCTGGATAACCTAGCCTTACTTGACATAAGCCTAACTCTCACATCCCAGGCAGCAAAACCTGTGAAAAGGTACCACGAGATAGGATACTCACGAAAACAGGTGACAGGGTGAAACACATATGTGAGTCACGTACCTAGTCTGCCAAGGTGTGGGTCACCTACCCACTATGTCATGTCCAGCCAATATGTGAGTCACTTACCTAGCAAGCCAAGGTGTGGGTCACCTACCCACTGTGCCGTGTCCAGCTAATATGTTAGTCACTTACCTAGCCTGCCAAGGTGTGGGTCACCTACCCATTGTGTCACACAGCTAATATGTTAGTCACTTACCTAGCCTGCCAAGGTGTGGGTCACCTACCCATTGTGTCACACAGCCAATATGGAGTCACCTACCTAGCCTGCCAAGGTGTGGGTCACCTACCCATTGTGTCACATAGCCAATATGGAGTCACCTACCTAGCCAGCCAAGGTGTGGGTCACCTACCCACTGTCACACAGCCAATATGGAGTCAGCTACTCAGCTTGCACTGTATGAGTGACCTACTTAGGTAAACACTGTCAGTATGTGAGTCACCTTGCCAAACCACCATTGTTGGAGTCAGTTGGCCAGTCAGTGTGAGTCACCTAGCCAACCAACCAACCAGCCAACCAACCAGCCAGCCAGTGTTGGAGTCACCGAGCCTGTCAGTCAGTGAGTGAGTCATTCATCTAACCAGTGAAGACAGTTAATCACTTAGCCAGGAAACCTATGTGAGTCTTCTCCCTAGTTTGCCACTGAACAAGTTACCTGGCTAGTCAGTGCCTAGCCAGTATTGTCAACCAGGCAGCTAGTATGTGAGTCACCTAGCCAGTCAGGTAGCCATGTAGCAAGTGAATGACTCACTTTGCTCCTGATCTGTAAGCTGAAAGGGTCTTAGGGATAATGATAAGGGTTGGATAGCCTAGCCTTAACTGACATAAGCCTCACTCTCACATCCCAGGCAGCGAAACCTATGAAAATGTACCACGAGATAGGGTACTCACGAAAACAGGTGACAGGGCGAAACACATGTCAAATGCAACGATAGACACCGTCGGATACCAAAATACACGAACAGCCAATTGATAGAAAATGACAACTGGAGTCCATACAGCACAATGTCCAAGTTTATATGTACAGCAGGAACTGACATTACCACTAATCAAAAATACTTCTTCTCTTGTGAGCTTACCTCTCACGAAGACAACAGTGCCATATCAGCCGAAAGTGATAATTCAACCCTTGCAGGAACCGTTGTTAAACATTCTTATCAATCTGAATCGTTAGACAATGAAGGTACATATACCTACCTAATGCACAAACTGCACCGGTTTCTCTTGCCTGACACTTTGTATTTGTCGCACATGACCGATCATCATTGAACAAGAAATCTCCAAAATCTTCATACAATGGTGGCCATTTTGTTTCGCAGACTGGATCTTCCGCTTGGTGTCGCTGCACTCGATCGTCCAAAGCTGGGTCCCGTCTCTACATATTGCAATATACGACAATACAGCGCACTGTGGGAACCGAGAACCAAGCAAAGTTCCAGTCTGTCCCAGGAATAAATGGGAACCAATCTAACAGATTCGCAGATTTCTCCAGATTTTGACTCCAAAATGACCCCTTTTAGAATTCTGAATAATTGCATTTTAAAAAAACTTTTAAAACTCTAGTAAAATCATCGTAAGTGTCTTGGTATATTTCCTCTTTGAATTTATTCAAGAATATTCTGAAAACATACACATTTCATCTTTAAACGTTGACATTAAACGCCGGTGATGAAGAATGTCTGGAGGAAATATACGACTGTACCTATAAAGGAGGATATACAGTGTGTTGTACTGCGCCTGTGCTCAATGACCTTCCTGTTAGATCCTGTTCGCCATCGAAACCATTTCATTATTTTATTTTCTCATATGTATGTGTGTGCCTGCGCGCGTATGTACTCATGCATGTGTGCATGTCTGTGCGTGCGCGCGTTATGAAGGGAGGGGGCTTTGTGTGTGTGTGTGTGAGAGAGAGAGAGAGAGAGCGAGAGAGATGGGGGCGGGGGAATTGGAGAACCCACGCTCTACAAAGAGATGGACTAATGATTGTAGTTATAAAGAATTACTGCAAAGCTATATTTTTGTCCATTTATTAACTACATCATTGTACGTGCATGCTACAATGTAAGGAGGAACTTGTCATTGCATACTGCACAGAATTATAGATGTGTTTGTCTCACTCTGGCTTCTTCTTTAGCCTGTCTTCTTGACCATTATGGTTGGTGACACCAATGTGGTCGTGTATGAGTTTAAGTCAGACACAGAGAAAATATCCCACAGCGCCTGCTCGCTGTTCCAGGCATTAATATCTCCATTTGCATTTTGGTAAATAACCTGCACCCACTGAAGTCAGATTGCAAGGCAGGTAATAGTGTTATTAGGCAATGGACGTTTTAACTGAACAATGTATGGTCTGATGCAACGGAACTTTGTCTGTTCCCCCAAGACGGGGTGTGACAGCTAATTTGACAAGTTATTGGGAACTTGAGAGCACGAAGCACCAGATAATGTTAGAGTTTGACGCGCTATCATGTTGTCACACCCATTACAACACCGGTTCTTATTGTGTGTGTTATCGTTGTTGTTGTTGTTTTAATTTCTGATTCTATGCTGTTCCCGGTAACTCCTGATCTGTATGTGTTCGTGTGCTGGCAGTGACATACCTCTAATTAAATGTATATGTATAACATATACACATTGACTTTGACTTTGAACTGGACAAGTACGCCCAACGGTACCATGTCTTCCATACCGACAATAGTAATACTATAATATTATCTAACGCTGGTTGTAATACAACAGCTGAGGTGTGACCTGGCATTCGCTATAGAATTCACTTATTCTCACCAGAATAAAATACTCTTAAATTTCGTGTTTATATTCTACACAGAATAATTCTAAATGAGTCAGCTAATTTAGATTCCCCGGTGCATCGATCACTTGATTGTCTGGTTTATTTACAGGCGCTCTGCATGGCAGGAGCACTGCTGTATGGCGTCTGGCAAAAAGTACTTCCACTGCAGAGAAATGTTTTGAATGGTGGGTTCCATCGTTATGGTGGGACATGCTTACTCTTTTGGTGAACACCTGGTGTCACTGATTTTCAGCGATCCATTCCTATACATATCATGTGCAGGTATTTTGACCCATGACACCAACTGTAGTTTGTTTCTAGGGAAAGTCTAGACTGGGTATTTTTTTTCACCTACGTTCTGTATTTATTCAGCAGCAACAAATATAGCTCGAACACACAAGTGTTGACAAACAGCTCGAATGAATAATACATTTGATTTTGCAGTAGATTTACCCTGCTCATATTGTGTTGTAGTTTTTTGCCATTAAGATCCAGTCTACAATATATCTACAAATCCGCAATGGTCGGTTTCCTAACCAGTTACTATAGCAACTGCACCTAACTATAGATATTCAGTAAGTGTTTCAGGCTCCAAATCTAAATAGACACGTTAGCTCTTGTCAATGTCCCAACCAACTGCTACAATAAATACAGCTAAAACTGATATACAAAATAGGTCTCTTAGATTATTTGTGTAATGTTCACAAATCGTTTCGTGACCAAGACGTTAGACCTTTTAATGATATCCCAGATGATGGCAGAACGAGAGTCGCCTAGGATTGGAAGCAACGATTAGCGGACCCCCATATGTTTATAGAAACACTAGATGTTTTAAGTGCTAAGTGTCTCCCCCAACCGGCGGCTGCACCATCTCGCCTGTTATGTGCCGGGTTTGAGTCTGGACCAAATAAACCATGGTGATGGCGGAAGGGGCTTTGCTTGATTATACCATTAAGATGTTCTCAAAATGATAGAAATGCAGCAAGGAATCTATTGACAAAACAGTAATCAGATGCGTGGGCAAATAACCACAAGGATTTTAGAAAATCCATACACGACATGGGTACGCAGGATTCTGTGAGGACCCTTCCCTTGAGTCAGGGATCGTTTGTACATAAATATGTGATGTAAGAAATCATAATGATCCTGACTATGTGTGTATTGTTTTATGTTTTTATCGTTTTCATTGTACGTAAGAGAAGAGACCAGAAATGCCCATAATTACCGTTGTTGTTATGTGTGATTTTGCGTCAGTCATGGCGTCACGCTGCACAGAAACTTTGTCAGTTTCGTATAAACATATCTCATTACTGTATTGTATCTATTTATAATTTGCCTATTTCTTGCTACGATACCCTTTCCATGCATATTTTTAAAGTATGGGGGGCGGTGGGGTAGCCTAGTGGTTAAAGCGTTGGCTCGTCACGCCGAAGACCCGGGTTCGAATCCCCACATGGGTACAATGTGTGAAGCCCATTTCTGGTGTCCCCCGCCGTGATGTTGCTGGAATATTGCTAAAAGCGGCGTAAAACCAAACTCAGTCAGTTTAAAGTATGGAGCATATGTACGCTACGAATAGACGAATGGATGTCTGTACATTTGAGAAAATGCTACACAGTCTAAAGTCTGAATTTTTCTTTGTTTACATTTCAAACAAATGCTGTCATTCGGGCACAGTTCGTTTTCTCACCCATGCACTTTTATTTCATATCGACACTAGGTATTGGTGACAAAGACCAGTTGTAATTTAATTCTAAAATGTATGAGGAAATCAGTGATGCATTTGTCGCAGCTGAGTGTGAAATATGCATGATGCAATAGGCGTCTCAATACGGGCCTTCGCGAAACATTATTGTGTAGACTCTATTCAATATGGCGGAAGACCCACTTCAAAATGGCGTTCAACCGATTCTAAGTTCATTAGCAACGTTTCAGAATTATGATCAGTGATTTCATGAAAAACTGATACCAGTGATCATTAATATGCTATTTGTGAAATTCAACACTCAGAGTAATTATCCGATTTTTGCATTTCAATACATGCACCAAATAATGCTGTGAATCGCCATTTCGTAATAAATAAAAAATGGCGACATTTATGAGGAAGCCTAGCTGTTTTGAGAGGTCATGTTCAGTAAATTTGTTTAAGATAACAGTGGATGGTATCATTAAACAGGAAATGTCCCGCAGAATTCGAAACTGTGAAGTGTAGTTGAGTACCTGATATATTTGGAATTATTGCACTTCAAAGTGAGGGTCGAAGAGGAAGGACATATATGTCCCTGTGGCAATTAAATGTAATTTGATCGATGTAAAGTTAATTCTCGCTAATGCGGGCCTTGTATATCTGGAGAAAAACGCAAATCTGTCTGCCGAGGTCGTCTGCACGTACATTGTGTATAAACAATCCACATATCCAGGTACAAATATATTGGCATTATCGATCCAGTTTGTTTCATTACAATATTGAAATACCAGCAGAAAAATTCAAGCGATGCTTTGATGTATGGAATGAATATATTTAAAAATTTATATGAAAAAAGAATGTTAATCAGTAAATCAGAAGGTTTATCAGACTCAATCAAGCTGTATCTCTTTCCTCAAGTATATTGAGGTCAATAAGTGAATAAAGAGAGAATCGTTTACCATTATATTGAAAGTAAATCCAGGAAAGATATCAAGAAACCGTTTATCACAAAGCTACGAAAATAGGGATATTAAAGCAATAGATTTCCATATCTTTATAATGTACTAAACTGTATTATGGCTTACAAAAATACTTTTAAAATGAATGTACTTTTACAAAGAGGTAGATGTATTTAATGAAATGATATGGAATAATAAAACTGTTAAATGTACTATATATAGGTGTAAAGTAACTGGGAATGATTGTATGTTTGATATATTTAAGAGGGATCTATTATTACAGATAAAAATAGGAAACATCCCAGCCAGTCTGCTACCACAGAATTGAAGCTTCAAATATTTTATGAATCAATTTCATCGGAAATAAAACTGCCTAAAGAACAACAACCCAAAACAACAATAATTCACATTGATAAAAATAACAAAGATCGTTAATCAGGACATTTGATAATCAGGATGGTTGATCAATCATCGCAAGAGTCAGTATTAGCAGGTTTTATTATATATGCTTACTTACAGCAACATTATTCTTGTGTTGTTGCACTTGTAGATTAGAGCAGAAGCTGATGCTCACATGAACATACATTTTGATTAGTACTTACTTGGCGTTAAAACAGCTGGAGTACACAATCAGGGGTATCTACATTAGGCCTTGTACAAAACTTGGTACAGTAGTACAGTGCTGTATATGGGAAGGTGTGGCAATATAATCAACTTTTACCTAACCTTCTTATAACATGACTCCCAGGTACATAGGCTGTATGTGGAATGTACATCGTAATATTATTAATACGAGTTTAAGTATTGAAGAAAAAGATGTAAATTTCAAAATACCCTGTCAGTCAAAACGAACAATCCCCTTATATACCAGAGTACAAGTCAGAAACGTATGGTTCGTTTTAGATGTAAGATATTGTATGTATTTGAGCATACACAGTCACCTAGACCTGAGTCAGTGCCAGTTAGGGACAGGGCAGAATATTCACAGATATTCTTATTTATGTTTTATTGGTGAATCTTGTTCTCCTCGTCTTGTTTATACAAGTCCTTTGTCAAACTTTGTTATCATCTATTAAATTCCAACGTGAACAAGACGTAGTGGAACCACTAGATATTCCTTGATGCTGCCAATATAAGTCAATTATTCAGGATTTCCACTTTGTCAAGTAGGTAATCACAGATGTGGTATTTTTACATTCCCTTAAGGACTATTGTGTTTTATGTGGTGTGTGAGACTCTGGGCAAACATGCGGGCAGTGTGGACCAGACAAACCGGTGATTTGAATTTAAAGTGAACACCTGTTAATCCGACTTCTCATGTTTGTAAAAAGTAGGAACCCACTGTTTGATATTCTTCTAATAACAGGGCGGGGTGGGACTCAGAGAGGGTCATTATTTGTCGACCACTGGCTCTACTCAAAGCACTTTGTTTCAGTGGAAGTTGGACTGGAAAAATGAATGTTTGTTATAAATGTTAATAAACGAAATATATATTGGTAAAACCCATAGACTGATTAATTGTGTTCAGGTTTTTCTGCATAAATGTTTTTGAATATTTTCACAAATTGTGACAATGCATCTTTCAAAATCTGTTTCAATTAAACGTAAGCTTTTAAGTCATGCATGAAGTTATCTTTTTGTGATATATGTGGCCCTGAAAAGGGCCGTTGGGGGAACATGTCAGGAGTCTCTCATGAAAGGTTCGAGTCCGTGCCGGTAGTCCCCATAATTCCACGTCAGCTCCGCACCAGCACTGACGTACGTGATGGTGCACCTTATGAACCTCCAGCGCAGTGCCCCACCTTCTGGCTATGAGCCTCCGGACCCCCCCCCCCAAAAAAAATAAATTTTTTTTTATCACGCCTAATCCTACAATTTGGAGACTCAAAGCAGTGGTTCATGGTACCCCCCAAATTTTCATCAGGGTGAATACGATCACCCTGAAAATTCCGATGGCCGTCCAAAACAAATGAACAGGCCTGAAAATGTAACCCCCTTTCCCTCTCCCACACTGACCTACGAGTAGCGTACCCCCTCAACGAATAACCTAAAGGTTCTGCCAAAAAATCCAGGTCCCTCCCCCCAAATTTCGACCGAACCTAACCTGTGAGATACGATATCCACGGCGTGAAGTGTCCACGTAGGCAAAGCCCGCGTTGATAGCGACCACCTTGAACTGACAAGAAAAGGCGATCTTCTGTAGGTTCTTGTCAGTTGTCCACACATTCGCCCTGGCTTTGTATTCTTCGAAGAGGTCACGCGACGTGGAGTCGTATAGGTATGCAGATCTGGACAAGAAGGGACAGAGGCAGGCGCTTTCCCTTGGCTGGACCGAGAGACCCCGACGAAATTCCCCTGCTCGTGGCATTGTTGCTGTTCGCTGATCGAAGTAAAATAGCCGAATGTAACACAGCCCGCATTCTCAATCTTATATAGTCGCGCCAAAACTGGAATGACCGTGCCAGTGTGCATGTCTAGGTGTCTTCTGATTGGTTGATACAGTGATGACAACCTTCACAGAATCAAGTTTCAGCGCTTGTTCGTAATTCCAGAAACATTGTTTCACCCCGCCCACATTTGTCCGTGTATATTTGTCCCACTGATACACACCGGGTGTCTTCATACAGGAGAGCTCAGACACCCCTCACCAACACCCTTCCCCCGTGATGCTCGTCAATGTTGAGTTGTAAGCAGTCTTTGACAGTTCAGTGCGTGTGAGATTGCTACTATTGCCATTCATATGTAATCGTATATTTATCCCACTATAGGACCGTTCATAATTTATGGCTATGGGGGTGGGGTGGTGGCGGAGAATGATGGTGGTGATTTTAAAGGGGCGTCACCCATTTAGTTCTGGGTAGTGTGGGGTTGTGGGTGTTCTTATAAATTTTGTACATAGCAATATTTAAAAATTATGCTAAGAAATTATGGTGGGGGTGTCATTGATTTGGAATGGTAAACGTGACCAAAAAACACTGTATATCTATTGAGTTAAGGAATATTTGCTTCACTGGATTTGAACAAATACTTGTTAATGGTCATGTATGTTTACACTGTACAGGAGATTGTCTATATATTAATTGAAGCCACATTTTTCAATATTCAAGCTCTATGATGGCGCCCGGTAAATAACCCAGTCAGTACTTCGCCTCTTATAACAATGTGACATTGAGGGTATCTATGTTCGTCCTGTAAGCCCTAAGGGTGTGTCTCACCAGAGTTCTGGGACAACACACCTAATGTACCTGTAATCTAATATATAGTCTGCATGCCCTGACCCTGAAATGCATGTACCCAATACAGCCCATGCAAGTCTAGAATATAGTTCAGAATACCACGGTTTCAGGAAATATGTAGACTGCCGCTGGACTCCTTTTTATTATATTTAGGAAGCAACTGTCACTGTATCACATGTACATGGCGATAGTGTTCACGGTCATTATAAGATAAGGTCTGCACAAATATGAAAGGTTTATTTAGGCTGTCGCATAATTTCCAGTTTTGAACACACCCTCATCAGGAAAGCTGGTTTCCTTGGCGACATGAAGTAGATCAACTTGCGTAAGAGCAAGAGAAGAGTGAAACGTATTATTGTCTTTAAAGTGAGTGAGTGAGTGTCAGCAATGATATAGGCGGTGCTCAGAACCTTGTTCCCACAATTCAGTCGCTCATAGAGTTAGAGAGTGTTTTTCGCCATAATAACAATAATATAGCTTCTGGGGTCTGTCTGTAGGTTGTCCATTACATATGAAAGAAATCCGTGGGCGTGTGTGGTGGGGATGTTATCACACGACTATTAACAGAAATTGAGTGGCCACGATACAATGTATATAATGTGAAACAGTGTGTAACGTCATTGGTAGCAATATGGCCATTCAGCCTGCCAAGTCATGGCGCTATGGGGTATATTCACCTATTCTATTAATACATATTTACAATCTAACAATCACTGCACAGCGACCTGTTTCATTGTTACAGACTGTTACAAAATGTTATCTATCTGTCTGTCTGTGTGTTGTCATGTAACGTACACTGTTATTTGCAGTACAGTCTTATGCTTATACATATGAATATGGAATGCTTTATGCGTTTGTACTACTATGTGGATCTATTCTTTAATGTGTGTGTACTCGGAGAACTATTGTAATTGAAAACAAAATAATATACTTGAATACATCTTAGAGTAAATAAATACTGCAGCAAGTAACCATTTGTGCCAAAATGATACCCGAGTTCATAACTGACAGGCTTTGGTATTGTGGCCCTTGTCCCATCATTCCATGATATGGGGACTTCACCATTTGTAGAACAAAATGATAAATTTTAAAACATTTTACTAAGGATAGTGAACACTGGTTGTTCTCTGGCGTTGATACGTTGCATGGACTGTATACTCCACCTTTCGTACAGTAGTTTGAGTCAAAGTCACCTTTTTATTGTTTATTTATTTATTTTTATTAGCGTTTGCAGTAACGCATGAATACATGTGCTATTTGTGCCATATCTGGTTGAATGGTTCCAGTACATGTTTCTCAAGTTTGTACCTCTATGACAACGTGTCCGCAATTTCCAAACCCATCTGTAACCAGCAACTTTAGGCCATTTTGTCAATATTTCGTCCATTCTGTGTTTGAACCCCAAACAGCCACCTTGTTGTAGGTATCTTAGCGTTTGCTGTAATACATGAATACATGTGATATTTGTTCCACATCTGGCTGGATGGCACCAGCACATGTTTTTTAAGTTTGTAGGCTCTATGACAATTGGTCGGCACTCTCCAAACCATCTGTAAAGAGACATTTTCGGCCATTTTGTCCACATTTCGTCCATTTCGTCAGGCACCCTGTTGTGGGTGTCTTAGCATTTGGTACAGATGACAGGAGCAGCTTAGGGCTCAGTCTTGCAGTATGTGCATTCCACAGTGGATGCGTGCGTGTGTGCGTGTGCGTGTTTTTGTGTTGCGGAGGGGAGTGGGTGGGGTGGGCGAAGACAGAGAGAGAACAACACTCATTGAGTTTAAGCTTATGGCTACTCTCTGACTATTTATTGGGATTGTTAAAACTTTTACTTCCATTCTGTGGCAAAGTTGCCTTCAGATTCAAACAGTTTTGGTTTTTTTGTTTGACACAAATTGTATCAAAATGTGAACCAAATCCAGCACGTTACCTGAAAGCGACATTTGGCTGTCGAGGGCCAAAAAAGGAGCATTTGGAGAGAGAATGGGTCAACATGCAGGCCCGGTTACTGTGCTTGTCAAGGATCTTCAAACCAGAATGTATTGTATTAAGATGCGGTAGTATCTATATTGCTACATTATGAAGTTACATTCAAATTTTATCAAAATGTGAACAAAATCCAGCATGTAACCTGAAAGCGACTTTTGGCTGTCGAGGGCCAAAATAGGAGCATTTGGAGAGAGAATGGGTCAACATGCAGGCCCGGTTACTGTGCTTGTCAAGGACGTTCGCACCAGAATGAATTGTATTTAGATGCGGTAGTATCTATATTGCTACATTATGAAGTTACATTCAAATTTCATCAAAATGTGAACAAAATTCAGCACGTTACCTGAAAGCGACTTTTGGCTGTCGAGGGCCAATATAGGAGCATTTGGAGAGAGAATGGGTCAACATGCAGGCCCGGTTACTGTGCTTGTCAAGGACGCTCAAACCAGAATGTATTGTTGTAAGATGCGGTAGTATCTATATTGCTACATTATGAAGTTGCATTGAAATTTATCAAAATGTGAACAAAATCCAGCAAGTTACCTGAAAGCGACTTTTGGCTGTGGAGGGCCAAAATAGGAGCATTTGGAGAGAGAATGGGTCAACATGCAGGCCCGGTTACTGTGCTTGTCAAGGATGTTTCAACCAGAATGAATTGTATTAAGATGCGGTAGTATCTATATTGCTACATTATGAAGTTACATTCAAATTTTTTCAAAATGTGAACAAAATCCAGCACGTAACCTGAAAGCGACTTTTGGCTGTCGTGGGCCAAAATAGGAGCATTTGGAGAGAGAATGGGTCAACATGCAGGCCCGGTTACTGTGCTTGTCAAGGACATTCGCACCAGAATTCATTGAATTAAGAAGCGCTACTCTCTATAATGCTAAATTATGAAGTTAAATTCAAGTTTCATCAAAATGTGAACAAAATCCAGCACGTTATCTGAAAGCGACTTTTGGCTGTCGAGGGCCAATATAGGAGCATTTGGAGAGAGAATGGGTCAACATGCAAGCCCGGTTACTGTGCTTGTGAAGGACGTTCAAACCAGAATGTATTGTATTAAGATGCGGTATTATCTATATTGCTACATTATGAAGTTACATTCAAATTTTATCAAAATGTGAACAAAATCTAGGTGTGTATGACAGACTGTCAGTGAGGTTGTGACTGACGGAACACTTTTATACGCCAGAGTAATATCTGACAGGTTCCATATCTTTGCAGATTTATAGGTGAAGGTGTCTTCACCCCTTCTCCCGAATACCAAATACCACCTTATATGTTACAGCATCATTGTGTAGCTCGAATACTGAACATGTCTTCACACAAATGTCAAAGGCATTGAGGAAAATGTTTTAATGATCATAATATAGTTGTGAAATGGCGGGACCAAAACTTTATGTCGGTTTTGACAGTGTGCCAGATTAGACAGGTGCCGGTGTTGGCAGGTTTCACTGTAGTGTGATTTGATGCTCTTTTATATGTAATGGGGACGACCTCCAGACAGACCCCAGAATCTACATTATCTTTGATTATGGCGAAAAACACTTACTAGCTCTATCAGCGACTGAATTGTTTGAACAAGGTTCTGAACACCGCCTGTAACATTCCTGACACTCACTCACTCATTCACTAATGAGGGTGTGTTCAAATCTTGAAATTCTACGACAGCCCAAATAAACCTTTCACATTTTTGCAGACTTTATCTTTATAATTACCGTGAACAGTATCGCCATGTAAATGTGATACAGTGAAGTTAAATTCCGTGTGTTGCTTCCTGAATATAATAAAAAAGAGCCCAGGGGCGTAAACAGTTTTACATTTTTCCTGAAACTGTGGTATTCTATACTTGCAGTGTCTATGTTTAAATCTGCTTGATTATTTGTACTAAAACTTGCACCATCGGAAAAAAATAAAGGATCGGGTCTATACCCTGACCTAAATTTATATACAATAAGGACACTGATTGGAAGTATGCCCAGGCGTTGCCAGACAGTTGCGAGAGGACATCCGGGACGCACTCGATACAGCTTTTCTTTATTTAAAATGAAAACAATGAATCAACTCTGTGATTTCTATGCGATCCCTTATTTTTTTCTCTCAGTATATGTTTGTCAGAAACATTGAGGCGAGGAGCGGGCAGGCCAGCATTGTTGGTGACAGTGTGTTGCCTCAACAGTTTACGGAAAGGGACGATTGGTTCGGAATGCAAAAACAATAAACAGCGCTATTATATCATGAGGAATCTATGAACAACGTCAAACGTTCCGATTGCTTTCTTGGAATTTGTGAGTGAACGTGATCACGTGACTGAGAGGGGTATGCACAAGCACAAAGAAAGGGCGATAACTCCGCTTGCCTTCAAACTGAGGCATTTATGTGAGGCGGTAACACTTTTTGTTCTGGTATACTTAAGAATAAGTAAACATCCGACATTTCAATTTGAACACAAAAAGCAAAATTGATTTGCTTAAGTTTAAAGTGAATATTGAAAAGGATTAGAGTTTGCTGTAATGCATGAATACATGTGATATTTGTGCCACATCAGGTTGGATGGTACCAGCACATATACCTCAAGTTTGGATCCTCCATGACAACGCACTGTCCAAACCACCTGTAAAGAGACATTTTGGGCCATTTTGTGAATATTTCGTCAATTCTGTATTTGAACCCAAACAGTCTTAGGGTTTGCTGTAATGCATGAATACACGTGATATTTGTGCCACATCTGGTTGGATGGTTCCAGCAAATGTTCTCAAGTTCGTATGCTCTATATCAACGGATCCGCAGTCTCCAAACCATCTGTAAATAGACATTTTCTGCCATTTTGTCGACCTTTTGTCCATTCTGTGTTTGAACCGCAAACAGCCCCCCCTGTTGTGGGTGTTTTATCGCTGGCTGTAATGCATGAATACATCTGGTATTTGACATCTGAAATCAGGGTGTCAAAGATAAAACATAGTCTTACTGAAGATAGAACCCTTACCAACTCACTCACTCTATCAACCACTGGTTTGTCGAAGCTAGATTAAACTGCTGATATTGTTCCTATTTGATGAAGATACAAGGCGACTTCCTGCCGACAGAGTGTCTAAGATAAAACATAGTCTTACTGAAGATAGAACCCTTATCTACAATGCTGTGTATGACAAATTGTTTTTAATACGTTTACAATCAGTTGTCATGTTCTCGTACATTGTTGTTTGTAGTACATTGCTTTATATGAATATGGAAGACGTTTAATGCGTTCTTTAATGTGTTACTTGGCGAAATAATGTATTAGAAAAGAAATTAAACACAGGAAGATTTTTTTACAGTGTGTAAATACGGCAGCAAGTACCAATTTATGCCAAAATTATACCCAACTTCATAACTTACAGACTTTGGTTATGCGGCCCTTATACCATATTTCCATGATATGGGGACCTGAATATTTGGCAGAACATAATGAGAAATGTTGAAGCAGTGAAACAACAACAAAATCACTTTAAACTGCTTCAGCGGGGACATAATTTACCCGGGCGACTTTTATCGCCTTGTCTTTGTATCGCCTTATACCAGAGATTAGACATGCACAAGTCTCTAATACAATGGTAATTAGCTTTCGCATTGGTAAACGTCTTTGTGAATACTATCAATAATCAGAACATGCTGTCACTATTAAAAGCTGGAATCCATAAATGTAGTGTCCGTTTATCTGGATTTGCCTATTAAAAGGTTACATGCTCTGTACAACCTTGAAGTAAGTTTAACGACGGATAGTGGAGCCTGGTTGTTCTCTGGCGTTTATAGGCTATATTGACTGTGTACTCCACTTTTTGTCCAGTAGTCCATGAGATCAAAGTCACCTTTGTAAAAAAAAAGTATTTCTGGAAGGTGAACATCTAAATGTTTATTTGAAAGCTTAATATAAACTGTAGATACTGGTAAGATTTCCAAACAGACTGATGATATATCAAACGGATTTGAAGGTCAAGTATTTCTCAGATATTCGAAATGAAAAATAAACAAAAAAACCCTGAGTTTTCATCATGTTTTCCAATGAAAACACGACAGAGAGGTGTAAAACACGCTGAAAGAAAGGGGTATAACTCCGCCATGCTTCAAACTGAGCCATGTATGTGTGGCGGTAACACTGTTAAGATAAGTAATATAATTTAATAGATTACCCTATCTGAGACTTCAATTCAGACGGACCATATCAATGCATTCACCTGTATGTCTAATTAATCTGTCTTGCTTGGGAAATATTGCAAGCTCTAGTCTTATGTTCTAGTGTAAAGACAATGCAAAAATATTTAAATTCTGAAACGCACACGAAATTTGTTTATTCAATGTTACAGTGAGGATCGATGGGCATGTGCATACTTGTCCTTTGGTATTCAGGGGGAGCAGGGGCGTTGGGGTAATGGTGTGTGTGTGGGGGTGGGGGTGGGGGTGGTAGTAGGGGGTAGGAAAATTATACAGAAAATACAAGACAGGAACATTAACAAAGCTGGTTGAAATTGTTCGTGTGAATAAGAAGGGGAACAATTGCAGTCTTATCAACTAAGGTAAAGATATGCAGCTTGTATACTGGATATATATTTTTATACATATCTATTTAGAGAACAATCGTTCGTTCAAAAAACCTGTAGCTCACATGTGTTTATGGATACAATACACCGACCTGGCAGTACCTAGTGGCAAAACGTAGGACTTTTAAAACTAGACACCTAGCATCTGATCTTTGAAATGATCTTATTTACAGAAAATAATAACAGTTTCTCAACCATATCAATAAAATACAATAAAAAGATATGTTTTTCCTATTCATAGGCTGTGATGATCTAGACTTGCTTCATCTTGTAGACTTTCCTGGGCTACATTGGGTATGTCTGTTTCAGGGTGTGTATGACAGACTCTACCAGTGTGGTTGTGACTGATGGAACACTTAAAACCCCAGAGTATTATCTGACAAATTGTATCTCTTTGCAGGTTTATAGGTGAAAGTGTCCCCCTTCTCCCGAATGCCAAATATGATCTTATGTATGACAGCATCGTTGTGTAGCCCGGACTCCTGAATATATCTTATCACAAATCTCAAAGGCACTGCGGAAAGTGTGTGAGTTCATGTTCGCGCAGATTTCTTTTTATGTGTAACGGGAATGTGCTCGTAACATATTATTTTGAATCGTTTTATATACTACCAAGTATAATATTACTTTCGCAGTGTATATACCACACGCCTATCCCACCGGACGATCTATACAGACAGACCCCGCGAATCCAGTGTATCAAAAGGAAGCGGCACTATTTAGAATACAATTGAGCCACGAGGACCTACAGACTTTAGAAGCTGCTGGCCATGACTCAACTCTCCAAGAACTCATTTAAAATGCAACAACAGGACCACGGCTTATCAAGGGAAATACAACATGAAATGTACTTGCCACGGCCACCGGGCAAGCGATTTAAGGTGATGGAAATGATCAGGTGATTTATGTTATCATCTGATGCCATACAAACACATGAATGACACCAGAAAATTCAGCCATTAGTCCATTTTCGTAGAACGTATGGATTGACTTGGCCATAAATATGGTTTATAAAATAGCATAGTTTTGTCTCAACACTTTTTATAGATGTTCTAAATGTGTTTTGTTTTGTGATACATGTACAGTGGTAAATATATATACATGGTGGACACATACTTTTTTAGATCCATGTTTTGATTAGGATATCCAAGTAGAAATGTGATTTCAATTATTTTGTTTGTACTTACGTCCATGTTCATATCACATTTTGAATGTTTCTATAAACGATTTAACTTTAATACTGTGGAAAAATAGTGCTCAACAGGCAGGGAAGAACAAGTACTATATTTTAACGTTTTTGGGTATGACGCGGCCGGGGATGGAACCCGGGACCTTCCACTCACCGGGCGGACGCGCTAACCACTAAACCATGGAGGCGGTTTGCAGGAAAGAAGAAAGGTAGCGACTGATAACTGGTTTGATCCATAAACTCTTTCAGTAAACACAATCTTGTTGGTTATGGTGAAAAACACTCACTCATTATATAAACCACAGGATTGTTTGAACAAGGTTCTGTTGCAGAGCATCGCCTATATCATTGCTGACTCTGGCAGAAACACTCACTCACTCACGCACTCGACCACTGGATTGTTTGAACAAGGTTCTGTTGCAGAGCAACGCCTATATCATTGCCGACTCTGGCAGAAACACTCACTCACTCACGCACTCGACCACTTGATTGTTTGTATATGGTATAAGGCGGGAAAACACTCACTCACTCACTCACTCTATTGCAGACTGGAGTTAAGCTTCTGTTACAGAGCACTACCAATAACATGGCTGACGAGGTTGATAACAACACTCACTCACTCACTCGGCCTTGGATTGTTTGTGCACGTTTTCGATACTAAAACTCGTATTGATAATATCATGATGTATATTCAACATAAGCCTACATAAGTGGGGTCATCTTATAAGAAGGTCAGGTAAAACTTATTCAATTGCAATTCTTTCTTATACACTGCACTGTAATGTACCAAGTTTTCTACAAGGTTTAAAATAGATATCTATGATTGTGTAGCCCAGCTGCTTCAGGTGAATACTAACCAATATTTGTGTTCATCTGAGTATCAGTTTGTGTTCTAATACACATATGTAACATACACATATGAATAACGTTGCTTTAAGACAGTATATTTAGTGAAATCCACACTAATACAGACTCATGCGATGTCTTTTCAACCATTCTGATTATTTTAATGATAGTCGGTTAAACAATAATGTACGTGGACATTTATTGTGCGCATTTTTGACACCACACATGATTCAATTACCGAGCTGCTGGATACTCTGACCAAATAGCTTGTACAATACTCATCAATATTCCATCTAAATACATACTGTACATAATAGACCAGGCAATCAAGTGATCTACTGCATGAGCATCGGTCTGTTCAATTGGGATAAGATAGCATTCAATTTTGGGAAAATTTAAATGACAATTATTATAAATATTATGTACCTCTGTTTAGAAACGCTCTGTTAAGTTGGAGGTTGGTTTCCCGATCCCCTCTATATACTTTAATTTTGAAACAATTTGTAAGATATAGAGAGCCTTCTGGGATTTGTTCTTTGAGTATGTCATATGAGGCCGAAAAGCAAAATGATGATGGAAAATATTTCCCATGAATTTGGCTTCCTTTACAATTTTAACAGCTTGACCGTCTAACATTAATGTCGGAAAATACTTAGCAGTGTCTATATTTCAATCTGCTTGATTATTTGTACTAAAACTTGCACCATCGGAAAAAATAAAGGATCGGGTCTATTCCCTGACCTATAATATATACAATAAGGACACTGATTGGAAGTATGTCCAGACGTTTCCAGAAAGTTGCGAGAGGACATCCGGGACATACTCGATACAGCTTTTCTTTATTTAAACTGCAAACAATGAATCAACTCTGTTATGTTTGACGTGATTAAAATCTGAAATTTTATGCGCTATTATTTCATGAGTTATCTATGAACAACGTAAAACGTTCCGATTGCTTTCTTGGAATTTGTGAGTGAACGTGATCACGTGACTGCCTTTGCCAGGAAAGGTGTGGGTTTGTGCGATGTGTTACGAAGCTGGTTAAGAACAGAAAGTAAGTGTGGAAGTATGGAAGTAAATAATTTTACCGATATTTATAAGTAATGCTTTTGCATAAACATTCTGTTATGAATTAATCCGCAATTATCTGTGGTTTAAGATGCCATTTCGGATATACGCGATTTTGGTTCCATGACAATTACAAAAACATTTGTGCAAACGCAACCAGTCCATCGCTCAATATGAGAGACGGGACTCAGCTTTGGACGATCGAATCCAGCGTCGCCAAGCGGAAGATGCAGTCTGCGAATGAAAATGGCCACCACGCAAGAAGGTTTTGGAGATTTCTTGCCGAATCACGATCGGTCATGTGCGGTACTACCAAGTGTCAGGCAAGAGACACTGATGCAGTTTGTGCATTAGGTAATGTACCATTATTGTCTAACGATTTAGATTGGGAAGAATGCTTAACAACGGCTCCTGCAAGAGTTGAACGATCAGCTGATATGGCACTGTTGTCTTGGCCGCCTTAATCTTCACGCTTGGACACGATGTTTAATGCGAAAATATATGCATGAAGCATTTTTGTCACAGGTCATAACCTAGCACGATACGTCCAATAAGTTCCATAATTTACGTATAGATAGCGATTTCGTGCTTAATATGTTCCGAATAGCATTATTTAACTCAAAACTTCCATCAAAATATATAACTTTTCGTTTACGAGGACGGTATCCATTGGCGTAATATGATTGGCTGTCTCATGTCACGTGTCTGATTTTGGCCAATCACGACCCTTATGGCAGACTGTGACGAAAAAGCGTCATTAGAAACCAATCTTTATCCAATATAAAATCGCTTCTTACAACTCTGAAAATACTCTCAGCAAGGGTATAGCGATATTGTTGATCTTCAGAGCTTTCGAACGATTCGCCTCGCATGTTATTCATACGAAGCTTCGAAAATGGAGGTATTTTCCGTTGTTGGGTCATGTTACCGAGCGGGAAGCCACTGATATCGGGAAATAGGCGACCATACATATTATTTAAGAAATCTTCATATAATAATTTTCTGATTACCTGAAGTTCATCAAATAACTGCCTATGTTATGACTTGCAGCCCAGTGGCTGTACATTACCTACCACACCGGCTACACATAGTTATCCAACCCGTATCATTAGCCTTAAGACCCTTTCTCTCATCATCTGATATAGTCAGAGTAGGGGACAGTGAGGGATGTTGTTGCAGTTGGTGGAGGATGCACCAGTTATTGACGTACTTGGTTATTGATATTATGTCATCTCTTGAAGATTGTGTGCCAGAATCTTAAAACAACCACACTTGTTAACTTCATACAACCGTAGTTATCAGAAGTACAAAATTAATCCATTACTTTACCTTGTTTGCTTCTCTCAATAAACTACGCAGAAGTACAAAATTAATCCATTACCAGTGTAGGAAAGATGTAGAAAATCTAGCCTGTCCACGGGACTGGCAGGTCAAATTTTTTACCAGTCCTGCCAAAATCTAGCCTGTCCTCCAAATATAAATAAAACACCTTCGGCAGTAAATATTCAAAAAGGTTATAATCATTATATATATGTCAATGGTTTGCTAAAATTGACCCGACATGAGGACGGACTAGTTATTTTTTTAACCCGTCCTCCACAAAATTCACCCGTCTCGGACGTTGGGACGGGCTATCTTTCCTACACTGCCTTTACTTTACCTTGTTTGCTTCTCTCAATAAACTACGGTTGTTTTTTTCTTTACTTTGGGTTTAATTATTCATGTTTTCTGTATTCCACGGTCAATGCATCCAGAAAGTAAGCTAACTTGAGTTTTGGATAAGTTCATTTGCTCTGGTTAATTGTAACATATTGATATTGGGGTGTTGCAATACTTTTTTTCCATGTGTATGTACAATGTGCAGAAACAAATGAGCAACAGTTGTTCCATTTATGTATTAGTGGTCTGAGATTTGCATAAACGTGTGTAAATAACATTTTACTCCTGAAACTTAGGGTACTTGTTTCTTCTTCCAACTTGATAGCAAAAATGTTACATCTATATTGCTTGTTCCTCCATCAGTTTTGCAGGGTGTCCAGGAACACCTGGTGTCCCAGTGCACCACAGTCATCTAAGAAGTTGGGCTGCATCAAACGTGCACTGCAGGTTGCTCTGTTTCAGCAGAGGGTTTACTCCAGTAAAAGAAAAAGGTGGTTTCTGGAATATTGCTCACTGATAGAAAGGCTGACAGACAGAGAGACCTTGAGATGGCTGACAGGTTAACTATTTATTCCTTAAGATGGCTTATGTTGCTGTGTGTTGTGTCTCATCAGAATAGAAGATAGCCAGGGGTTTGTGTGAGAGCACGGGTAGAGTCAGATCACAGGGTGCAGTCTTTCAGTCATTATATCAATCACTTGATTGTCTGGTCCTGACATGATTATGTAAGTTCTAAACTAGAATATTTATCACTGCAAACAACCAAACGTTTATAATTTCACAAAATAATTGTGAGTGAAGCTTGATATCATATTGATGTGCATGTCTGACTTAATAATATACATAAAAGATGGTGCACTCAAAACACTCATGACTGAAATTTCAACCACTATTCAGTTACCTTAACACGCCTTTTAAGTTAATACAGATTGGAATAACAATAAATGTTTGTTTGTCTGTGTGGTTGTTTGTTTTCTTCAATCAGTAATATTTCCAGCTGTATGATGAGAGTAAATATGTGAGTCTGGACCAGACAATTCAGTGATTGAGATCATGAGCTAATCTAAACAATTGGGACATAATGGCTTGCATAACACAGAAACATACCTGTTCCAGTTTGTTCTTATAACCAGCAAATGATGCTGGATAACTTCAAGACAATCACAACACTGGCATGGAGGAGATGTATTGAATGTACATTTTCTTGAAATGGTCAAGTGGTTAAGTTGACTCTGGAAAGTCGCCAGATATATCCTAGTATGGGTAGATTTAGAGGACAGCCTGTCTTAATAGGTTTTGTGATGTTACAAGATAATCATTTTCTGCAAATGGTCTGGTGGTCAAATAGACCAGACACACCGTAGACCATCCATATAGTAGATTGATAATACAGAGCTTCTGACGGGTTCCATGTCTTCAAGGTGGTTCGTGTAGCTTTGAGTCAAATGTTAGGCTTTTGTGTATGAGCCGTGTGAATTAGGTAAGGCATGTTTTAGTTCTAGAGTGAGTGTTATGATGGGAGGGGTGTGTGGTTTTGTACATGGTGGATCAGGGTTCGAAATCGCTATATAAATTCTGCACCAGTGCAGGTGAAAATTGCCTTGTGCAGCCTATATCTCTTACCGGACTGCACCAGGTACAGCTTGAAAAAAATCGTATTACATTCGAAGAATAACTTAAAACATAGATTACTAAAACTTTTGAAACGTTAGCGATACGTAAACAGTGGTTTACTTCCGCATTGACAAAAATAGACTTGACCTAAATACAGGCTTCATTTGCATATTCATCATGACAATGAACCAATCACAAACGCTTTCTCGAGTTTTTCTACGTCATTGTTGCTAACAGCCAATGAAAAGATTCAAAGGTCGTAACTTCATTGTCCTCGGATATTTCCGTGAGGACTCGTTTGCACTCGTTTTAACCCGGAAAAAAAGCGTTATAAACTAATAACTTAAGTCTTCGGCCTCATGTCAGCTGTCACACGTGTGTTCAACAGCGAAAATGTCTGGACCGGCGGGGCAATCAAAATCTTCAATTTCTTAAGCTAAAAGACACTTTCAGACAGAAAAGAAAGTGATGTTGATCAAGCAAGTGCTAGAAGTCGCGAAACCTGCTTCAGGTGGACTTGATGACATAGAAGTGAAACCCGAACCAAGCACAAGTGGCGAGATTGCCGAGAAGCGTCACGAGTTCGAAAAACTTGACACAGAACCAAAGGTAAAGAAATCTAAAACTTATTAGTTTGAAATGAATGGAAAACAGAGGGGACTGGTTAAAACATGATGACAATGAGAATGTAATGTTCTGCTCAGTGTGTCAGAAATTCGACAAAAGTGGGAAATCGAATGCGTTTAGTGCAGGAACAAAATCTTATAGATTACAAGAAATAAAATTCACGAAAAGAGTGAAATTCACAAACGATCTGAATGCAGTGAACTTGCTGAACTTTGTGCTAAAAACCTCATCTACTAGGCCCGAAGTTGCCACTTGAACAATCAATTTCGAAAATGCATGAACATCAAACTGATATGTTGAAGGTTTTATTCACAACTGCATATTGGTTAGCATTGAATGAAAAAACATACAGTGACTTTCCAAAGGTACTGGAATTGTTGTCAATTGCAGGAGTTGACAGTGTGGGCATGAACTATGCATCAGATAAACAGGCCAGGGAGTTCATCAAGTTTATTAATGAATGGACAATGAGTGAAATTGTTTCTGAACTGAAAAAAGCAGAGTTTTTAGGTGTTGTCGCGATGGCAGTACAGACTGTAGTACAACTGAGCAGGAAATAATGTTCATCAGATATGTCCATGATGGTTTGCCCCGAAGTCAGTATTTGTGTGTTTGTCTAAAGTTACAAAGGCTGATGCCAGTCATATCAAAGATGCAATTGTGGAAATGATGCATGACAAGTTGGAGTTTGACTGTGATGAATGGAGATACAGCTTAGTGGGTGTGTGCTTTGATGGTGCCCGACAATGATGGGTTGCAAAAGTGGAGTCGCAAACACGTATTAAAACTTTTGTACCACATCTAGTTGCAATACACTGTTGCTCTCATAGATTAGAACTTTCAGTAAAGGATTCAGCAAAGTCAATCTCCTACATGTCAGTGATAGATGAAGTTCTGTACGATGTGCACAGTTTCTACAAATATTCAGCCAATAGATGGGAGGGGCTGAAGGCTGCTCTTGAGGAGGCTTTGAACTGTAGTCTGTTAGCGTCCAGTTCGTGTTTCTGGTTGTCGATGGGTGCCACATCATGCAAGGGCTATCAAAGCTGTTCACCAATCAGTATGATGCAATCGTGACACACTTGGAAAATGAGGCAAGGGTTGGCAATGCTCACAATCAGGAAAAAGCAAGAGCCATTTTGAAAGTGATACAGTCTATCAAATTCATTATGTTTATGAACTTTTACTTGGTATTCCTAAACATGCTCTCAAAACTAAGTAAAGTCTTTCAGTCAGACAAGTCAGGCCTACACACTGTCCATGAAGCCATTGAAACAACATAATGCGGAAATGGAGAAAATGTCTGGGGATCACCTGAAAGATACCATGATGCAGGGTATTCATGTGACAGAGGTACCCAGTGATACCAAGAAGCTGTACCAATTCAATGGGCACTCCCTCAGCATACCTGAAAGGGCACCAAGCCGATCGAAGGTTAAGGAAAAACCTGAAACAGAAATTGCTAACGCTGTTTCTGATGGTGAAAAGTTGTGGCAAATATGCAAGAAAACCTTGCCAAGCGTTTTGACATTAAAGATGCTGTCTCAGCAGGATCATCTGTACTGAATCCAGATGAATGGCCAAGTGACCCAGATGTTCTCAGGACATATGGTGACAGTGAAGTAACAGAAATATTCACACATTTTCAAGCCCCCCTGACAAGAAAGGGATATTCTTTGGAAAATGTTCTTCTACAGTGGACTGGTGCTAAAAAGAAAATTCTGAAGATGAAAAGTGTTGAGGCAACATTATCGTTCCTTGCTGTATGGCAAAAAGATGGCCCAGTTGCCAGAATATGGTGATCTTATGGCACTTGTGAGGATCATCATTACCCTCCCAGTCAATAGTGCCATCTGTGAGAGGGGATTCTCACTTATGAAGCGTGTTAAAACAGACTGGAGATCTAAACTAACGTCAGACAGTCTGACAGACTTGATGTCACTCAAGCTAAATGGTCCAGCTCTGAAAGACTTTAATGCTGATGGACCAGTAAGTCTTTGGTTAAGTAAAAGTAAAAGGTTCCCAAGACAGCCGTATGGGAAGAGAAAACCCCCTACCTACTGACAGTGACTCTGCAGCATGGTCAAGTGATGATAGTGATGATGACTTGGATGACTGAGTGAGTAAATCTACTAATGCTAGTATGTATAATGTATGTGACTTACCATACTAAGAGTTTCAAGACTAACAATGACACCATGATGCACTTAATAGACTATGATATTAGTGCATCAAAACATTTTCTCCTTTTCATGCTAAGTTGTTCAGCTTTCTTTCACATGAATAAAAACAAAACAAGTGTTATTAGTTATTTTTAATTATACAAACTCATAAAATGGAACACATTAACGTGACCACTGAGGGTGCAGTCTGAGTCTCTTTGGTGCAGTCTGGTATGAACACTCAACTGCACTTGGTGCAGGTACTGAAAAAAGACGAATTCGTACCCTGATAACCCCCATGCACAACTCCTTAGCTTCACTCCAGAATGATTGAATGAGGTGTAGTCACTGTATACCCCCATACCCACCCCCTTGACTTCACTCCAGAGTGAGTGAGTGAAGTGTAGTCACTGTATACCCCCCATACCCACCCCCTTGACTTCACTCCAAAGTGAGTGAGTTAGTTGTAGGCAGTGTATAGCCCCATACCCACCCCCTTCACTGAGTGACTGAGGTGTAGTCACTGTATAACCCTCATACCCACCCCCTTCACTTCACTCCAGAGTGAGTGAGTGAGGTGTGGTCACTGTATAACCCCCATAACCATCACCTTCACTTCACTCCAGAGTGAGTGAGTGGGGTGTGGTCACTGTATAGCCCCATACCCATCACCTTCACTTCACTCCAGAGTGAGTGTGTGAGGTGTAGTCACTGTATATCCCCCATACCCACCCCCTTCACTTCACTCCAGATTGAGTGAGTGAGGTGTAGTCACTGTATATCCCCCATACCCACCCCCTTCACTTCACTCCAGAGTGAGTGAGTGTGTGTGGTGTAGTCACTGTATAACCCCATACCCATCACCTTCACTTCACTCCAGAGTGAGTGAGTGAGGTGTAGTCACTGTATACCACCCATACCCATCACCTTCACTTCACTCCAGAGTGAGTGAGTGAGGTGTAGTCACTGTATATCCCCCATACCCACCCCCTTGACTTCACTCCAGAGTGAGTGAGTGAGGTGTAGTCACTGTATATCCTCCATACCCACCCCTTTCACTTCACTCCAGATTGAGTGAGTGAGGTGTAGTCACTGTATATCCCCCATACCCATCACCTTCACTTCACTCCAGATTGAGTGAGTGAGGTGTAGTCACTGTATACCACCCATACCCATACCCATCACCTTCACTTCACTCCAGAGTGAGTGAGTGAGGTGTAGTCACTGTATATCCCCCATACCCACCCCCTTGACTTCACTCCAGAGTGAGTGAGTGGGGTGTGGTCACTGTATAGCCCCATACCCATCACCTTCACTTCACTCCAGAGTGAGTGAGTGAGGTGTAGTCACTGTATACCACCCATACCCATCACCTTCACTTCACTCCAGAGTGAGTAAGTGAGGTGTAGTCACTGTATAGCCCCCATACCCATCACCTTCACTTCACTCCAGAGTGAGTGAGTGAGGTGTAGTCACTGTATAGCCCCCATACCCATCACCTTGACTTCACTCCAGAGTGAGTGAGTGAGGTGTAGTGACTGTATATCCCCCATACCCACCCCCTTCACTTCACTCCAGAGTGAGTGAGTGAGGTGTAGTCACTGTATACCACCCATACCCATCACCTTCACTTCACTCCAGAGTGAGTGAGTGAGGTGTGGTCACTGTATAGCCCCATACCCATCACCTTCACTTCACTCCAGAGTGAGTGTGTGAGGTGTAGTCACTGTATATCCCCCATACCCACCCCCTTGACTTCACTCCAGATTGAGTGAGTGAGGTGTAGTCACTGTATATCCCCCATACCCACCCCCTTCACTTCACTCCAGAGTGAGTGAGTGTGTGTGGTGTAGTCACTGTATAACCCCATACCCACCCCCTTCACTTCACTCCAGATTGAGTGAGTTAGGTGTAGTGACTGTATATCCCCCATACCCACCCCCTTCACTTCACTCCAGAGTGAGTGAGTGAGGTGTAGTCACTGTATACCACCCATACCCATCACCTTCACTTCACTCCAGAGTGAGTGAGTGAGGTGTAGTCACTGTATACCACCCATACCCATCACCTTCACTTCACTCCAGAGTGAGTGAGTGAGGTGTAGTCACTGTATATCCCCCATACCCACCCCCTTGACTTCACTCCAGAGTGAGTGAGTGAGGTGTAGTCACTGTATATCCCCCATACCCACCCCCTTCACTTCACTCCAGATTGAGTGAGTTAGATGTAGTGACTGTATATCCCCCATACCCACCCCCTTCACTTCACTCCAGAGTGAGTGAGTGAGGTGTAGTCACTGTATACCACCCATACCCATCACCTTCACTTCACTCCAGAGTGAGTGAGTGAGGTGTAGTCACTGTATAACCCCATACCCACCCCTTCACTTCACTCCAGAGTGAGTGAGTTAGGTGTAGTGACTGTATAGCCCCCATACCCACCCCCTTCACTTCACTCCAGAGTGACTGAGTGAGGTGTAGTGACTGTATAACCCCCATACCCACCCCTTCACTTCACTCCAGAGTGAGTGAGTGAGGTGTGGTCACTGTATAACCCCCATAACCATCACCTTCACTTCACTCCAGAGTGAGTGAGTGAGTGAGGTGTGGTCACTGTATAGCCCCATACCCATCACCTTCACTTCACTCCAGAGTGAGTGTGTGAGGTGTAGTCACTGTATATCCCCCATACCCACCCCCTTGACTTCACTCCAGATTGAGTGAGTGAGGTGTAGTCACTGTATATCCCCCATACCCACCCCCTTCACTTCACTCCAGAGTGAGTGAGTGTGTGTGGTGTAGTGACTGTATAACCCCATACCCACCCCCTTCACTTCACTCCAGATTGAGGAGTTGGAGTTAGTGTAGTGACTGTATATCCCCATACCCAACCTTCACTTCACTTCACTCCAGAGTGAGTGAGTGAGGTGTAGTGTAGTCACTGTATACCACCCATACCCATCACCTTCACTTCACTCCAGAGTGAGTGAGTGAGGTGTGGTCACTGTATAGCCCCATACCCATCACCTTCACTTCACTCCAGAGTGAGTGTGTGAGGTGTAGTCACTGTATATCCCCCATACCCACCCCCTTGACTTCACTCCAGATTGAGTGAGTGAGGTGTAGTGACTGTATATCCCCCATACCCACCCCCTTCACTTCACTCCAGAGTGAGTGAGTGTGTGTGGTGTAGTCACTGTATAACCCCATACCCACCCCCTTCACTTCACTCCAGATTGAGTGAGTTAGGTGTAGTGACTGTATATCCCCCATACCCACCCCCTTCACTTCACTCCAGAGTGAGTGAGTGAGGTGTAGTCACTGTATACCACCCATACCCATCACCTTCACTTCACTCCAGAGTGAGTGAGTGAGGTGTAGTCACTGTATACCACGCATACCCATCACCTTCACTTCACTCCAGAGTGAGTGAGTGAGGTGTGTAGTCACTGTATATCCCCATACCCACCCCCCTTGACTTCACTCCAGAGTGAGTGAGTGAGGTGTAGTCACTGTATATCCCCCATACCCACCCCCTTCACTTCACTCCAGATTGAGTGAGTTAGATGTAGTGACTGTATATCCCCCATACCCACCCCTTCACTTCACTCCAGAGTGAGTGAGTGAGGTGTAGTCACTGTATACCACCCATACCCATCACCTTCACTTCACTCCAGAGTGAGTGAGTGAGGTGTAGTCACTGTATACCACCCATACCCATCACCTTCACTTCACTCCAGAGTGAGTGAGTGAGGTGTAGTCACTGTATATCCCCATACCCACCCCTTGACTTCACTCCAGAGTGAGTGAGTGAGGTGTAGTCACTGTATATCCCCCATACCCACCCCCTTCACTTCACTCCAGATTGAGTGAGTTAGATGTAGTGACTGTATATCCCCCATACCCACCCCCTTCACTTCACTCCAGAGTGAGTGAGTGAGGTGTAGTCACTGTATACCACCCATACCCATCACCTTCACTTCACTCCAGAGTGAGTGAGTGAGGTGTAGTCACTGTATATCCCCCATACCCATCACCTTCACTTCACTCCAGATTGAGTGAGTTAGGTGTAGTCACTGTATACCACCCATACCCATCACCTTCACTTCACTCCAGATTGAGTGAGTTAGGTGTAGTCACTGTATACCACCCATACCCATCACCTTCACTTCACTCCAGAGTGAGTGAGGTGTAGTCACTGTATACCACTAACCCATCACCTTCACTTCACTCCAGAGTGAGTGAGTGAGTGAGGTGTAGTCACTGTATAGCCCCAAACCCATCACCTTCACTTCACTCCAGAGTGAGTGAGTGAGGTGTAGTCACTGTATAGCCCCCATACCCATCACCTTGACTTCACTCCAGAGTGAGTGAGTGAGTGAGGTGTAGTCACTGTATAACCCCATACCAACCCCTTCACTTCACTCCAGAGTGAGTGAGTTAGGTGTAGTGACTGTATAGCCCCCATACCCACCCCCTTCACTTCACTCCAGAGTGACTGAGTGAGGTGTAGTGACTGTATAACCCCCATACCCACCCCTTCACTTCACTCCAGAGTGAGTGAGTGAGGTGTAGTGACTGTATAACCCCATACCCAACCCCTTCACTCCAGAGTGAGTGAGTTAGGTGTGGTCACTGTATAACCCCCATACCCAACCCTTTCACTTCACTCCAGAGAGAGTGAGTGAGGTGTAGTCACTGTATAGCCCCATACCCACCCCCTTCACTTCACTCCAAAGTGAGTGAGGTATAATCACTGTATACCCCCCCATACTCACTCACCCACCCTTCACTTCACTCCGGAGTGAGTGAATACCCACCCCGTTCGCTTCACTCCACAGTCACTGAGATATAATCATTGTATATCCCTCATACCCACCCAACTCCCTTAGCTTCACTCCAGAGTGAGTAAGGCACACACACACACAAAACAAACCTCCCTAGAACAAAACGGGTGACACGCCCGCCCCGCCCCGCCCCAACCCCAAACAAATCATCTCTCTCTCTCTCTCTCTCTCTCTCTCTCTCTCTCTCACACACACACACACACACACACACACACACACACACACACACACACTAATTTGGGAACACAAGGCTTCAACTCCAGAAGGTATGTTTTCTGTCTCCCAGTGGAAACAAAATTTCAGGGAACAATTTAAAACCTTCTCATTACTGACTCTTCTTATGAAATTTAACGTTATTGGTCAGGGGAAAATGCACTGCTCATAGGCCAGTGGCCCACCGACCGAACTGTCATTCCATTGGTCAAAAGTTTGTACTAACCCCAAGTGTATTGGTATTTGAGATTTTCATGAAAATTATACTTGATATTGATGAATGTAATTTGTTGGTAAACGCCATGTTCACGTTCTAGGAATGTATCATCGAATTAATCATTGTTGTAACTCAAATTATTCACTACAAAACTGAGGATCCTGTCTAAACATCTATTTCATTTTTCAGATGATTCAAGTGACCCTAAGGAGAATGGGAAGGGTGGAAGGAGATCTTGCCGGTTCCAATTTATTAACTGCAGTGTGCAGATATTGTTAAAAAATAAATCATTTTGAATGGTTCTGTATTTGTTTATTTATTGAAGATGTTTCCAACAAAAACATTGAGGTAGAGGTATAGGGTGGTCAGACCCGATCTGCCAAGGAAAAAGTTCTTCTCGAGGTGCGATACCAGGAATAAGGTGAGACGAAGCCGAGCCTTGTTCCACGTATCGACCGAGAGTTGGTCAGATACCCGCCCTTGGGGGTTATATGGTAACCAACCTCTGGGGAAGGTTGGTTATCTGATAACCAACCCCTTGAGAGGTCGTTCACAAAATTTAATAACCCCTGATATTGACCCGATAATCAACCAACGTGGTATATGAGATTTTAACCAATTCCCAACACTACTGTATACCCCCATACCCACCCCCGTTTCCTTCACTCCAGAGTGAGTGAGTGTATGAGTGAGGTATAGTTACTGTATACCCCCCATACCCACCCCCGTTTGCTTCACTCCAGAGTGAGTGAGGTATAGTTACTGTATACCCCCATACCCACCCCTGTTTGCTTCACTCCAGAGTGAGTGAGTGTGTGTGAGTGAGTGAGGTATAGTTACTGTATACCCCCATACCACCCCCGTTTGCTTCACTCCAGAGTGAGTGAGTGTATGAGTGAGGTATAGTTACTGTATACCCCCATACCCACCCCGTTTGCTTCACTCCAGAGTGAGTGAGTGTATGAGTGAGGTATAGTTACTGTATACCCCCATACCCACCTCCGTTTGCTTCACTCCAGAGTGAGTGAGTGAGTGTATGAGTGAGGTATAGTTACTGTATAGCCCCCATACCCACCCCCGTTTGCTTCACTCTAGAGTGAGTGAGTGAGTGTATGAGTGAGGTATAGTTACTGTATACCCCCTGTACACCCCCGTTTGCTTCACTCTAGAGTAAGTGAGTGTATGAGTGAGGTATAGTTACTGTATACCCCCCATACCCACCCCCGTTTGCTTCACTCCAGAGTGAGTGAGTGAGTGTATGAGTGAGGTATAGTTACTGTATACCCCCATACCCACCTCCGTTTGCTTCACTCCAGAGTGAGTGAGTGTATGAGTGAGGTATAGTTACTGTATAGCCCCCATACCCACCCCCGTTTGCTTCACTCTAGAGTGAGTGAGTGTGTGAGTGAGTGTATGAGTGAGGTATAGTCATTGTATACTCCCCATACCCGCCCCCTTCACTTCACTCCATAGTGAGTGAGTGAGGTATAGTCACTGTATAACCCCATACCCACCCCTTCACTTCACTCCATAGTGAGTGAGTGAGGTGTAGTCACTGTATAACCCCATACCCACCCCCTTCACTTCACTCCATAGTGAGTGAGTGAGGTGTAGTCATTGTATACCCCCATACCGGCCCCCTTCACTTCACTCCATAGTGAGTGAGTGAGGTGTAGTCACTGTATAACCCCATACCCACCCCCTTCACTTCACTCCATAGTGAGTGAGTGAGGTGTAGTCATTGTATACCCCCATACCCACCCCCTTCACTTCACTCCATAGTGAGTGAGTGAGGTGTAGTCACTGTATAACCCCATACCCACCCCCTTCACTTCACTCCATGAGTGAGTGAGTGAGGTGTAGTCACTGTATAACCCCCATACCCACCCCTTCACTTCCTCCAGAGTGAGTGGTGAGGTGTAGTCACTGTATAACCCCATACCCACCCCCTTCACTTCACTCCATAGTGAGTGAGTGAGGTGTAGTCACTGTATAACCCCATACCCACCCCCTTCACTTCACTCCAGAGTGAGTGAGTGAGGTGTAGTCACTGTATAACCCCATACCCACCCCCTTCACTTCACTCCAGAGTTAGTCAGGTATAGTCATTGTATACCCCCCATACCCACTCCGTTCACTTCAATCCAGAGTGACTGAGATATAATCATTGTATACCCCTCATACCCACCAAACCCCCTTAGCTTCACTCCAGAGTGACTAAGGTATAGTCATTGACACACACACACACACACACACACACACACAAACACACAAACACACCAACACCACCACCACACCATATACCAACCCCCTTCGCTTCACTTCAGAGTGAGTGAGTGAGTGAGGTATGGTCATTGTAACCCCCATACTCACCCTTCACTTCACTCCAGAGTGAGTGAGTGAAGTATACTCACTGTATACCCCCCATACCCATGCCCTGTTTGCTTCACTCCAGAGTGAGTGAGTGAATGAGTTTGATTTTACACCGCTTGTAGCAATATTCCAGCCATATCACGACAGGGCACACCAGAAATGGGCTTCAGACATTGTACCAATGTGGGGAATCGAACACGATACTTCAGCGTGACGGGTGAGGGAGTGAGTGAGTGAGCTATAGTCATTTTATACCCCCCATACCCACCCCCGTTCGCTTCACTCCAGAGTGAGTGAGGTATAGTTACTGTATACCCCCATACCCACCCCTGTTTGCTTCACTCCAGAGTGAGTGAGTGTGTGAGTGAGTGAGGTATAGTTACTGTATACCCCCATACCCACCCCCGTTTGCTTCACTCCAGAGTGAGTGAGTGTATGAGTGAGGTATAGTTACTGTATACCCCCATACCCACCTCCGTTTGCTTCACTCCAGAGTGAGTGAGTGAGTGTATGAGTGAGGTATAGTTACTGTATAGCCCCCATACCCACCCCCGTTTGCTTCACTCTAGAGTGAGTGAGTGAGTGTGTGAGTGAGTGTATGAGTGAGGTATAGTTACTGTATACCCCCTGTACACCCCCGTTTGCTTCACTCTAGAGTAAGTGAGTGTATGAGTGAGGTATAGTTACTGTATACCCCCATACCCACCCCGTTTGCTTCACTCCAGAGTGAGTGAGGTGAGTGTATGAGTGAGGTATAGTTACTGTATAGCCCCCATACCCACCCCCGTTTGCTTCACTCTAGAGTGAGTGAGTGTGTGAGTGAGTGTATGAGTGAGGTATAGTTACTGTATACCCCCTGTACACCCCCGTTTGCTTCACTCTAGAGTAAGTGAGTGTATGAGTGAGGTATAGTTACTGTATACCCCCATACCCACCCCCCTTCACTTCACTCCAGAGTGATCGAGGTATAGTCATTGTATACTCCCCATACCCACCCCCTTCACTTCACTCCAGAGTGAGTGAGTGAGGTGTAGTCACTGTATACCCCCGGTACCCACCCCCTTCACTTCACTTCAGAGTGAGTGAGGTATAGTCATTGTATACTCCCCATACCCACCCCGTTCACTTCAATCCAGAGTGACTGAGATATAATCATTGTATACCCCTCATACCCACCAAACCCCCTTAGCTTCACTCCAGAGTGAGTAAGGTATAGTCATTGACACACACACACACACACACACACACACACACACACACACACACACACACACACACACACACACCACCACCACCACCACACCATATACCAACCCCCTTCGCTTCACTTCAGAGTGAGTGAGTGAGTGAGGTATGGTCATTGTAACCCCCATACTCACCCTTCACTTCACTCCAGAGTGAGTGAGTGAAGTATACTCACTGTATACCCCCCATACCCATGCCCTGTTTGCTTCACTCCAGAGTGAGTGAGTGAATGAGTTTGATTTTACGCCGCATGTAGCAATATTCCAGCCATATCACGACAGGGCACACCAGAAATGGGCTTCAGACATTGTACCAATGTGGGGAATCGAACACGATACTTCAGCGTGACGGGTGAGGGAGTGAGTGAGTGAGCTATAGTCATTTTATACCCCCCATACCCACCCCCGTTCGCTTCACTCCAGAGTGAGTGAGGTATAGTCACCGTATACCCCCTATACCCATGCCCTGTTTGCTTCACTCCAGAGTGAGTGAGTGAATGAGTTTGATTTTACGCCGCTTGTAGCAATATTCCAGCCATATCACAGCAGGGCACACCAGAAATGGGCTTCACACATTGTACCAATGTGGGGAATCGAACCCGATACTTCAGCGTGACAGGTGAGGGAGTGAGGTATAGCCACTGTATACCCCCCATATCCATTCCGTGTTTGCTTCACTCCAGAATGAGTGAGTGAGTTAGGTATGGTCACTGTATAACCCCCATACCCACCCCCGTTCGTTTCACTCCAGAAACAATTGCTATGTACAGTGGACATTCTTTTTGGACAACTGCACCATGTAAATATTTTATGATGCTTGAATGAAAACACACATTAAACCTCTGTATTCTCAATAAACCCAGAACATCATCAGTGAGAGCCATACATACACATGTGAGATGGGACGAAGGTTTGCAGTTCATTATGTACTTAATGCAATATGATGTTTATCTAATCAAATGAAGCTATCCTAACAGTGATATTTCTAAACATGATCATTCAATCCTATTCTCATGACAATTTTTCCGTGTTGAGAACTTCAGTTCTGCATACCTCACAACCATTTCTAATGTGGTATCTGTCTTGAACACATAATATATTGATTTTATAATTAGTATATTTGTACCATTGACAACTATGTGAATCTCAAAATACCGTATCTAAACTATGCCACATTAGCACAAACATACTGTGTCTGAATATTAGCCAAACACTACGGATTCAAACACAGGACAGTAATGATTGGTTCAGTATATATACCAGTCTGTTTCAAAATGACTCAATGTAGTACATCTGTAGTATCCTTTCTCAAGCATCTTTCACATTGTTAACTTTGCTCACTGACACCACATACAGTCCACTTTCATCTAATTCATTCTGGACGATTCTGCGCATTTTCAATATCAGTGTAAAACTTCTGGTACTTGTTTCTTCTTCCAACTTGGCAGCAAAAATGTTACATCTGTACTGCTTGGTCCTTCATCAGTTTGACAAGGTGTCCAAGAACACCTGGTGTCTCAGTGCACCATAGTCATCTAAAAGTGCATCAAACTTACACTGCAAGTTGGGTCTGTTTAAACTGAGGGGGTTACTCCAGTAAAGCAATATGGTTGTGCTGTCATATTTCTGGAATATTGCTTACTGACAGGCAGACAGACAGACAGACAGACAGACAGATTGCTGTCAGGTTCACTATTAATTCTTGCAAGTGGCTTATGTTGCTGTCTGTTGTGTCTCATCAGAGACTTGATTTTGTAAGTTCTGAACTAGAATATAACCAGGGTTAGGGTTAGGTACACTGTAAGGTAGATCACAGTAAGGGTAGAGATACATCACGGGGTGCAGTCTTTCACTCAATATATCAATCACTTGATTGTCTGGTCCACACTTGATTATGTAAGTTCTGCACTAAAATATACCCAGGGTTAGGGTTAGGTACACTGTCAGGTAGATCACAGTAAGGGTAGAGATACATCACAGGGTGCAGTCTTTCACTCACTATATCAATCACTTGATTGTCTTGTCCAGACTTGATTTTGTAAGTTCTGAACTAGAATATAACCAGGGTTAGGGTTAGATACAATGTCAAGTAGATCACGTTAAGGGCAGAGTTACATCACAGGATCCGGTCATTCACTCACTATATCAATCACTTGATTGTCTGGCCCACACTTGATTATGTAAGTTCTGAACTAGAATATAACCAGGGTTAGGTACACTGTAAGGTAGATCACAGTAAGGGTAGAGTTACATCACAGGGTGCAGTCTTACACTTACTATATCAATCACTTGATTGTCTGGTCCCCACTTGATTATGTAAGTTCTGAACTAGAATATAACCAGGGTTAGGGTTAGGTACACTGTCAGGTAGATCACAGTAAGGGTAGAGATATATCACAGGGTGCAGTCTTTCACTCACCATATTAATCACTTCATTGTCTGATCCACACTTCATTATGTATTTATGATTGCAGGTACAGGTACCAAACTTTGGAATATGGCTTTAAACACGTATTCCCCCGGTGTATTTACTCCTTAAGTCCCTCGGATTACACAGGAAATTACACGTATGTTTTCGGGTAACCAGCAGTGACGGGCTGTCTGTTTTATTTGTAAACCAATATTTGGGGAAAATATGGCAACACTGAAATTACCGTGAACACCAGTTTGTATCATAAGTTCTTGTTTACCCATTGCCTAGAGCGACAAAAACAAATATAATATTGTGCCAATGTTCGAAGTGTGAAATGAGGTGCCAAACTTCATATCACCTCACTGTAGGGTGTCCTCCCATTACGCAGACATAGATAATCTCACCCTCGTGTCTTTTGATGTCAAATATATCACCACGAGTTGATAAAGTTACGAATATCCGAGGCTTGCCGAGAATATGTTTACTTTTATCAACGAGTGTTGATATATTTGATATCAGAAGACACGAGGGTGAGATTCTATTTATCATCCAAAATCACTCTTCATTAGTTTTCAATGAAAAATGTACATCACCGAACAGGGTTCTGCCATTAGACTTGCAGTGCAGCGATGTCATAGCATTGTGACGTCATCAAGTTCATGACGTCATAGGAGATGGTGATAAAACCAGTTCGCATACACCTTGAAACAACAACATTTACGGTTCAGTGAACAAATAATCTACTATCTGTTACCTACACATTATAATGCATTAGTCCAAATAAATTCTCAGGAACAAACTTAAAAGCTATATTATTTATTTTGAAAGATGGACGTTACCGTTTACGTCATTATTGAGGGTTTACACTATAAAATCTGTGCAAGTTGAGGTATTAGGAACCACTTACTTGATAACCTGCAAAACAATTCACCAATTATGCCTGACACAAATCACACAACCAGGCTACATTTTGTAACAAAACAAGTCACCCATGAAAACATTACTTACCCTCACCGTGGAAAGTTCACAATGGCGCTCGTGGTTTGTCCATTGGCTAGTTGGTAGGCCATCAACCAATCCAGCTGCTTGCTGTCATGCTTCCGGCACGTGTCCAACTAAATTACACCCACCACCTTACACCTGCGCCGAGGACGGCAGGGGCACTGCACTCCGTTCACACTTCTTTTCTCAACACACGCACTCACATGGTCAAAATTCTTCCAGATGGCACCTGGGGCCTGTCCCTGTCCCGAGCATGTACCCCCTGGTCAAGCGGGGCCCCAGTGTCCTCCTGCTCTTATCATCAATTAAGCGCTTTCCTACCCCCTTGCACAAACGTGGCACCGCTCCTCATGTTTTCCTAACCAATCGTATTCGTCTCCAAACACAAGCAGTCAAATCCTTACACCCCCTTCCACATATGGACATGTAGTACTATCGACTGTTGTCGTCCCCCACGTGGCCAACTTTCATCACCTGGCTTCTTCAGGGCTAGCATTCCTAGGTCAAACATTGTTCAACATTGTCAACCTTCAAACAGCCAATCGGCCTTCTCACTCTCAACGTTACGGGTTTTCTCACGCCATTACTATTAGATGCTCACCATATATGCTACTTGTTTTATGCAATATACATGTATAAAACCCAAAATTTCAGCTACATCAAACCCCCAAACACACAGTCAATAATGTAATAACAGCTTGTGTTACAATTGGATTAATATCCAAGGAATAATGATCTTATTTCTGGGATTGTCCTGCGTCATTTTAGTAGAAACCGACAAAGAAAGGGAAATTACTCTAACCAATAAGGTTAAAGGGGATGTTGCAGACCGTGCCCTTTTTATGACAGGCTGAACATGTGTGCATATCCGTCAGAACTCTCTGTGGGTAAGTAAAATGTAGTTTTTAGGAATGCAAGTTCGTAATAATGTTTTTTTGGAGCACACTTATCTATCGTTTATAGGTCACGGGGTACACAAAACAAGGAAACGTATCATAACTGTTGTAATCTGTCTGGGGGCCGGGCAGAGGTCTCCAATATGGCGTTAGTAACCAGCGTTTGCAGGGGTAGCCACTGTCTCCGAGTAGATGGCAACTTGTGGGCATGTAGTTCCTCTCAAACAGCACTTTTAAACCACTCTCGTTTAATATGCGAGCGTCATGGGTAGAACCAGGCCACTTCGCGATCACATCCAAAATGTAATAATCGGCATCCAAATACAATCTGTGTGTTGATGCTGTCATAATGTTTTCGGTTCACGTATTCTGCCTCATGATCTCGCGGTGCAATTATTCGTACGTGTGTACCGTCAATGACACCAATGACGCCTGGGAAACCTGCCATGTTCATGAACGCTGCTTGTTTTCTTTGTATTTCACGCACATGGACTGGGAATTTTATGAACTGCTTCACGATAGATAGATAGATGGCGATGTCAAAGCATTCAATGTATCATTGATGACACAGCTGATCGTGGACTGTGACGGTCCCAAGTCATCTCCATTGCACATTTGCATTTTACCTGTGGCTAAATAGCGTGAGGTGATGGCAATTTTCAGTTCAGGTGCGATAGCAGTAGAGTAAAAAGAAGATGTATCGCACCACATTTGTGGTGCTCTGACGTCACCAGCGTACTTATGAACCCTATGTCAACAGCGGGTTGAATGGGTATTGTCCTTATGTCAACAGCGGATTGAATGGGTATTGTCCTTATGTCAACAGCGGGTTGAATGAGTATTGTCCTTATGTCAACAGTGGAGTGAATAATTAATTAATCTCAACGCACCTGTGTCAATAATGTATTGTAATCGAATTGAAAAGCCTCGATGTTACTGCGTCGCAGATATATCGTCGTTACCACGCCTTGTGTCAACAGTGGGTTGAATGTCTATTGCTATCGCGACGCTCCCCTGTGTCAATAATGTATTGAAATCGAATTGAATAGCAACCCCTGGTGTATTGCGTCGCAGATATACCGTCGGTGCCACGCCTTGTGTCAATAATGTATTGTAATCGAACTGAATAGCCACGGTGTTATTGCGTCGCAGATATATCGTCGTTACCACGCCTTGTGTCAACAGTGGGTTGAATGTCTATTGCTATCGCGACGCTCCCCTGTGTCAATAATGTATTGAAATCGAATTGAATAGCAACCCCTGGTGTATTGCGTCGCAGATATATCGTCGGTGCCACACCTTAGGTCAACATTTTTTGTTTTGTTTCCACCCTTATAAAAGTGATAAGCTTGTTGTCTAAACCCTACTTCCGCTCAACTGGTTTCATACACCAGTCGAACCTTTTCTTCCTTCCCTACCAGAAGGGTGCCTCAGGAATTTGAATATGGTTTGAACAGATAGATCCAATGAGTGAAGGTAAGAGCTTTCTTTTTTTTTTTTTTTTTAAAAAACAAAACATCCATAGACAATTTCAGCTGAAAACACGTCGTAACCAGTTTAGAACATTGTCAGTATTACTTTCCTTGAATGAACAACACAACCATTTCATAACAATTTTTACAATGTATTTCATCGTTTCATCGTTTGCTAGATCACACTTATATTGTCTTAAGATAACAGAGAAAATGAATCCCTTAGAACGTACTGCACTTCAGTCGAACTGGATTTATATTATACAACATTTGGAAACCTCATATTTTCTCGATGTTTTGTTCGAAAACGGAATGTTAACGTTTGCATGTTACACTGATCACAGATCCTCTTTACAACGTTATGGTAGGATTGAATCCAATCGAGACTTGATGTGCTTTATCATCAGACACAGCAATTTTCAGCAGGTAATAGAAGCCTTCAGACGATCACAACATGATGAGATAACAGATAGAATTATGCACTCATTTCAACAGAATAATATATAATACACAAAAAAAGATACTGTAAATATTATCTGACATTGTAACTTTATTTTGAAACATACGTATTTCGATGAATATGAAGAACATTGTTTTTTAACCTTAGTGAGTCTTCATGTTGTATTCTCCAGTTTTTGAAAGTTAGACCATTCTATTTGTTTCTTTCTTTGCTTATTTCAGAAAAAAAATATCAGTGTTCCAAAGACATTGTTTGCTAGACTCGCTTTGAAATGTCTACTCCACACACAACACCCGTATTCACTTGTGAGTTTTGTCAAAATACCTTTGGTCACAAACGTTCCCTCGTAAGACATCAGAGAAACTGTGGTTCGTCTGAGAAACATTTTGATTGTGAAAACTGTTCCAAATCATTCCTGCGCAGTGATGCGTTGCAGAGACATATAAAAAGTCAACACAAAGACAGTCCACTCAGCAAAGCTTCACGTCAATCATTTACATGTCGTGCCTGCTCAAAGACATTTCCAACAGTCAAAGGCCTCACCAAACACACTAGACAGAATCACTTTTCTTCGACCAGTTCACAACAGCAAAGCGGTGGTGGGTCAGCTAAACGTAGGAAAACTAATGGTGATAATGAACAATCATGCTCGAGACAAGCATTGAATGGAACTGTGAGGGAATTTGATTTCATTCCTCAAGGTCAAGAAGGGAATGATCCCTTCTATTACTTTGTGAAAATTCAACCTGAAATCATAGCATGCTTGAAAACGGAGCTTGAAACAAAACGAAGCATCAAATGGGGACTTTGTACTCAATTCAAATTTAGCAAAACCAACCCCGATGGTCAAACGTCATATTCCGAACCCTATTTTAGAACTAAAATGTCTCCAGCGACGCTAGCTGACGATTTGGATGTGTTGTACACGGAAGCCATACATACAATAATGCAACTGATGGACAATTATGAAGGTGATAGTTCAAACTTAAATTTTGAAACTGTGATGAGTGCTAAATTATCTGTGGTCAAATTTCAACCTTTTCGTGGAAGCTCGTATCTCCCTCTACCCCCTTCGTTAGAGAAAAAGCGTTGTCTGTTGAACATCAAGAATATGGATGATGACATGTGCTTTGTGTATTGTGTTCTGGCCCATTTGTATCCCGTCCAACCCAATCTAGTCCGAGAACAAGCCAGTCACTATAAGGATAAAGTACAGCAGTTAAACCTCACTAACTGTTCATTTCCCATGAGATTAAATCACATTTCAAAATTTGAAAAGACAAACAATGTCAGTGTCAATGTCTATGGTGTTGACGAAGATGAGAATCAACGTCATGTCATCTTTCCTTTGCGAGTTAGTTCAATAACTGAAGAAGTACCCCAAAATCGTCACATCGATCTCCTTTTGTTAACTGAGGAGGTGGAGGAAGAAGACGAACCCCCCACTATCTCACTATGTTCTGATCAACAGTCTGTCAGCCTTGATTAGAAAAGCAGGTGACAATAACAGTAAATTCATTTGTCGTAAATGTTTGTGGACGTTCAAGACTGAAAACAGTTTGGTAAAACATGTCCCTTACTGTCATGAAAAAGCTCAGCGAATTAAAATGCCTGAACCCGACAAAGCGTTTCGAACATTTGGGTTGGGTCACTATGGTAAAATGAACAAAGTCCCTTTTGTCATCTATGCAGATTTCGAGTCTGTCTTGGCTCCCTTAGATCATAATGAGACAACGAGGGGAACTCATCATGTCCAAGAGCACATTCCCTGTGGTTACAGTTATCAGATCGTATGCAGAGAACCTGACTTGTACACTTTCCCATTAAGAACTTATAGCGGAGATCATGCTGCACACCATTTTATGGAGCATGTATTGAAAGATTACGATCAAATCGTGGACATATTAAACCACCCGGTTCCCATGAATTTGACACACGAGGAAAGGTCTGTATTAAATTTGGAAGTCACTGTTATCTTTGTGGAGAAAAAAGTACGATTCAACGAGAAACACATCGATCACGATCATTTGACAGGTCGAGTCAGAGGTCTGTGTCACAATTATTGCAATGTCAATTACAAAGAATCCACTTTTTGTGAATGTCATTTGTCACAATGCTTCCCGATATGACAACCATTTGATTCTTCAAGCGGCCGAGTTATTTGCAGATCGCAAATTGTCATGCATTGGTCAAAATTCTGAGCACTTCATCATGTTTCAAATTGATCAGCTGCGCTTTTTGGACAGTTTCAAATTTTTGAATACGAGATTGCAAACGTTGGCAAACAATTTAAGAAGCAAAGGTCAAGATGAATTTGTCTATTTAGCCAAGAACTATCCCGAACACGTGGATTTGTTGACTCGAAAATTGCCCTATTTTTATGAATACGTGGACAGTTTTGAAAAATTAAACCATACTGAATTTCCGAAGAGGGATGACTTTTATTCCTCTCTGTCGGAAGACACAATATCAGAAGAAGAGTATGCCTTTGCTCATCATATTTGGCAGACATTCAAAATTACATCGGTGAGAGAATTCATGGAATTGTACGTTGCCGTTGACACTTTGATTTTGACCGATGTGTTTGAAGCATTTCGCAACATGTGTTTAAGCTATTACAAGCTCGATCCCTGTCAGTACTTTACTCTCCCGGGGATGGCCATGGACGCATGTCTCTTGATGACAGGAGTGACCCTTGATCTCATGACTGATCCAGACATGTACAATTTTGTCTCCAACGCGGTAAGAGGGGGTGTGGCTAGCATCAATCATCGTCACGCCCAAGCCAACAACAAACACATGTCCGATTTCGACCCATCCAAAGCTCAATCTCACCTGATGTATTATGATATTAACAATCTGTATGGTGCTGCCATGAGCTGTCCTTTACCTCAAGGAGATTTTCAGTGGGTAGGTGAAACACAAATAGACGCTATTGACTGGTTGAAACTCGACCCCCAAGGTGATGTAGGTTACGTCGTAGAGTGCGATTTGGAATACCCACGTCATCTTCACTCTGTCCATCAATCCTTGCCCCTCGCTCCCACCAAAGAGCATTCCCTTTGAAGACTTGTCGCCCTACCATCGCGTTTTGCTGGCACAATTAGGTCTGTTGGGGAAGAACAATAACAGGAAACCACCCACGGGCACCAAACTATTTTCCACTCTGAAAGACAAAGAGAATTATGTCACTTATTTCGGAACTTTGCAACAATACTTGCGACTGGGTTTGAAGCTAAAGAAAGTTCACAAGGTTCTGAAATTTACCCAGTCAAAATGGATGAAACCTTACATCGACTTTAACACTCAAAAGCGCAAAGAGGCGACCGATGATTTTTCGAAAGATTTGTTCAAGTTGCTTTCCAATGCCGTGTATGGGAAACAATTACAAAATGTTAGAAATTACATGCAAATTGAGTTAATCACCAGTGAAGAAAGACTAAGAAGGTTTTCGGCAAAGCCAAATTTCAAAAGTGTCAATATATTTTCGGAACATTTGGTCGTGGTGAGCATGGAGAAAGTGTCTGTCACTTTGAACCAACCCGTCGCTGTAGGTTTCACCATTTTGGAACATGCTAAGCGAGTTCTGTACGATTTCCATTACAACGTCGTGTTAAAGACTTACGTTAGCGACCAAGTGAGAGTTTTGATGACGGACACAGATAGCTTATTTTACCAATTCTGGTCGCCCATGGGTACTCCTCTCCTCGACCCTCAAGACTTCATGTTAGCTAACCCACATCTCTTTGACACCTCAAACTACCCTAAGGACCACCCACTTCATTCCATGGAAAGACACAAAGTGATTGGTCTGATGAAAGACGAAGTGGGTGGTCAGACTATCAGAGAGTTTGTTGGACTTCGAGCAAAAAACTATAGTTTCATTTTTGACAAAACTTCAGGTGAAAGGGTCGAGAAGAGCACTGCCAAAGGGATACAGGAAACATTCAAAAAGAAACATCTTCGCCACCAAATGTATAAAGACTGTCTTTTCAAACATGAACAAAACATGGCCACTTATCATCAGATTCGATCTATTCACAACACCCTTTACACAGACAAGGTGACCAAACTGGCTTTGACGCCACAAGATGATAAGCGCTATCTGTTAGCAGACGGCATTGAGTCTCGACCCTATGGATTTAACCCTTTCTAGAACTTCTAAAAACACACACACACACAAAAAAATATCTGAAAACAACTTTCGAGCAATAGAACAGCATGTGTCTAGCAAACATGTCAAGAAACCCTCTGATGTTGCTGACAGAAAGAAGGAAAGGGGGAAAATATTTTTTTAAAAAAATGAGGTATTTCATCGATCGTTTTCATATGTTGCATGACAGAAACTGAAACGTGCAAGACAGAAACTAAAATGTGTATGACAGAAACTGAAATGTACATGACAGAAATTGAAATGTGTGTGATAGAAACTAATATGTGTCTGAGAGAAACTGAAATATGCATCATAGTAACTAAAACTTGTATAACAGAAACCGAATTGTACGAAATTTTATGGAAGAAGGAAAACGTCTATAAGTTGAGTGGGTGAAAAAAAAAATAAATAAATAATAATGATTATTTTCTCTTTATTTTTACAGGATGATTGGAAAACTCACGAGGTACCGATTCAGGGTTATTGGAAGTCGGGGAGAAGTGCTGAAGGAAGGCCGACTTTTGCACAAAAATCGTCTGGCAGCTTGTCGAGCAGCGACTCGATGTCTGGAGAGAATGCTAAGACAACAGCTGAATGTGGGAGCATCAGAGAACACATCTCATAAGGGCCCGTTGTTCTCTGTGACCTGCTATGAGGTTCTTATTCCAAGACGCATGCAATGCAAAAGTGGGGGCAACTGCAAACACATTCGATCTTCATTTGAATCCATGATGGAATCTATTTATGTTGATGAACTTCAGGTCAAAGTGAATGAATTATGCAATAGAAACTGCTATGGATGTGAAGTAGATCACCCGTCTCAAGTCCATCATCCATGTCTAATGATGGAACCCAATGAGCGGGTTGATTGCTATTTTGATGATGCATTGTCATCAATGCCTCATAGATCCATCCTCGACAAGGCACGAGAGCAAATGAAGTCATCATCCGGAATTAACACTGAATGCTATGAAAATGCGAACTACCTAAACACGTCTTTCTTTTCCGTGAGCAGAAAAGAACGAGTAGAGCAAAAACTGAGAGAGAAAATGAGAGATTTTTAGAATGTAACAGTGATATTTTTATTCCCAGTGATATTTTTTATGATTATCCCCACTTCATCCCATTTACCTCGTGCTGTAGTAGTTTTCGCCTAAGAATTGTGAATCTGGTTGTCTGATGTGGGGGACACAGACATCATGCTGAAATAATAAATGAATTTATAAATGAATGAACATTACCATTTTTTATTTTTTTTTGCATTATGGTCATCCTTTCTATTGTATTTCAACACACGGATGAATAATGTTAGTACTTCAATTAATAATCGAGAAACCTGGTTCATGAAGTAATATATTAAAATATAATATAAATACAAGAGATAAAATTTGTTTTGTTGTTATTTCATATGTCAAAGTGATCATGAAGGCGTGGAAAAAACAAAGTTCATATGTTCATTCTGAGAGAATCGAAACAGAAATCAACCAACCGATATTATATTACACTCGCACACGCACGCACAAACAAACACACATTTATTCATCAGTCATTGAGATGCTTATAAATTCAAATATTTACGTAAACGGTTACATTGGTGTAAATCATTTTACTGTATTTATATAAACACGTGATAAACAAGAATCCTGTCAACCAATGGATTTCAAATATCTTAATACTGTCTTGCGCAAAAAATTACCTGCATATCATTCATTGTCACGTCTACTGCTTGAGAGAGAGAGTTAGTGAGAAATTGTGTTAGTGAGAAATACAGTGTAAATCATGACGGCAAGGTTTGTGAATTTTATCATCTATTTTATAAACATAGAATATTTAATGTACTTTTAGCAAACTGATGCTTGTGAGTCATTCAACATACTATGTACTGCTTCTCCTGTCGAGTTAATCTATTTCGGAACCTCGTCATTCTATATTGTTGTTTGGTTGTTGTTTTTTTTATCAGGAGAGAAAGCAGAGACAAATCTACATTTTACTCCTGGAAACAAGTCGTGAGAATGCCACTCACTCTGAACGAACCGGTCATTCACCAATCAAGTGACTGGTTTTCAACTCGTGACGAATGTGTGAACGATGCCAAGAAAAAGTTTCAAAGTGATTCCAAGGTCACAAAGCGGGTCATTATTCAAAAATCTCGCTGGGCACTCTCTGCAGATGAGGTCGCTATGACAGAGAAGATGACCCTCATAGAAAACTTGTTGACTCTCTGCTATTGTCTTCAACTCACTAAGATTATCAAACGACTGTCTCGCGAACTGTGTTTTGGGTGCATGTTCGAGACAGAAGGTGAACGGGTGCATACTTTTGACGTGTCAGAAGAAAACATGGTGGAGAAGTACTTCAACATGGCGTTGTCTGAAGTAGACGACGCAGAGAGGTGAACAGAAACTGGAGAGAAACCTGTTGGCAGATGACCCGACTTTGCGAGACGTGAAAGAATTCAACTTTGTTCCGTATCAATGCGAGGAATATCGTGACTCTCAGTTTAAAACTGATAAATGCATTGACAGTATGAAAGAGAGTATCTTGAAAATGTTAAAAGTTGGATAAAGGAGCGTAAAGAAGAAGAAACCATCGTACTGGTTTTGTATTTCTCGCAAATAAAAAAAACCTCTATGTTATTTATGTTATTTTGTCATTATTATTGCCGTGACAAAATGTATAAAATCCCAATGAACCACCAAAATATAACACTGACAAATCTAAAATATTCAATTAAATGTATTGACCAAATATACAACAGCAGTGGTACGATGCAGATTTCTGGAAAATATAAAGACACATTAACCGTAACAAAATTTGGGGTCCCATCTGGGATAGAATGCAAGTTTTTTTCTGGTCTAAATAAGGTTCAAAAAAAAAGAAAAAAGGAACAAACTTTTATAATCCATTCATGGGAATGTAGTACAACTTTTATAATTCAGTCATGAGAGTCATGGGAATGTAGTCCTCGTCTGTTGCGGTGATTGGGGATGGATGTGGCGCCATCAGTGTCGGTGTGACAGGGGTGGGCCAGCTACTTTGAGATGATGATGCAACATTATCAATGCTGGTTACTACCACTCTCCTCGGAGGCAGGGGGGGTGGACGACATGCCTTCAGTCTGCGAAGGTCACTCTCCACTTGCTCCATCCGGGACTCATAACTGCAGTGTCTGGGACACTCGATCTGAGAGAACAGTGTTCTTATGTCTTGAGAAGCGACGTCGATTCGCTCCTCACATCTCCTCATCCTATCCTCTAATCTGTCCTCGTCTTCCCTTGCTCTACAGAAACACTGACCCATTTCTCTTCGTATGCAAACAAATCTAATCCTTGCACCACCATTAAAATTACCCACAAATCCTCTTTACATGCGCTACAGTTAAAACGTGGTCATGGTCCAAGGGAGATAACTCTTAGAGACAGCAAGAGAGAGAGAGAGAGACCGCTTAATCAACATCCCGTTCAATGATGTTATTTTGTCATTATGTTTTCATTGTATTTTTGTTGTCTTATCTTACGCTGCTCTCATTTCATCATGAGTTCTCAAGAGAGTAACACTGCACAGACTCCTGGCACAGCACTAGAAGATTATTATTTCGACCCGCAGAAACCAGGTGCCTATTACGGACCCTCGAAACTTCGAAGTGTGCTACGAGATAAGGGTGAACCAAAGACGTCACTACGTCATGTCAAAAAGTTTGTTAGCGATCAAGATGCTTACAGCTTACATAGACCTGTTAGATATCGTTTCAAAAGGATGAAAGTAAGAGTCAATTCTATCGATGAAATGTTTGATGTGGATTTAGCCGATGTGTCGAGGTATACCAAGTGGAACGAGGGAGTGAGATATTTGCTGGTAGTGGTGGACATTCTATCACGATTTGCTTTCGTTTTACCACTGGAAAACAAGAGACCTGAGACAGTGTTGAAGAGTTTCAAAAAAATACTCAAACAAAGAAAACCCAAAAAAGTCAGAGTGGATGCAGGGAGTGAATTCAAAGGTGTGTTTAAGGAGTTCTTTAAAAACACAAAAGATAAAGCTTACCATAGCTCGCAATGAAAACATCAAGAGCAATTACGTCGAACGCTTTAACAGAACATTGAAATCTCTCATCACTCGTTACATGACGCACAATAACACCAAGCGTTATTTGGACGTTCTTCAAAAACTGATTTACAACTACAACCACACGCTACATTCTTCTTTACCCCATCTGTCCCCTGCACAAGTGAACAGGGAAAACGAAGTGAAAGTATGGGATCACGTCTATCTGGAGCCCTTGAGAAAAATCAGTAAACCTAAAATCAAGAAATACGTATTTAAGGTGGGTGACCTGGTTCGCATCTCATATCTCAGGAAACCCTTCAGCACGATACTCGACCTCAAGTGGACGGAGGAGTTATTTAAAGTGGCACGACGTTACAAGAAACAGACGTTCCCACAGTACAAACTGAAAGATTTTCACGACGAACCGGTGGCAGGGTCCTTTTACGCGAACGAACTAAAGAGAGTCAACAAAACGACGGACGTGCTCTGGCGAGTCGAGAAAGTTCTCAAAAGAAAAAAAGTGAGGGGGAAGACTTACGCTCTGGTACGGTGGCTCGGGTGGCCTAAGTCTTTCGATTCATACGTGGAAGAAAGCGAATTAAAGGAATTGTAATATGGTGTGAAAAACAAAAATTAAATATGGATAAGTACGTGTTTCTCAAAAGCACCGATTCCAAAACGACATCCTTTCCAGAGAATACGGCCTACCATTTTCGCGTCAATTTAAATCAAAGGTTAGTCTTCGACGGATTCTGGGTGGTGTCTTTAACGGAGCTGAACTTTGGAAAGGTGGACCTGAGTAAAGTCACGGATCCTTACGTAGACGTATTGTGTAATCTATGCGATAGTTCATTGGTGGGCGAAACTCAACTGGCCTTATTGAGACGCATCGATTTAAGACAGGGGCCTACCTATGCGTTTGGTACTGAATTTAATATTCGTGTCAAGCTGAAAGAAACCGACAATATCGAAATGTATTTAAAGTCGGAAAAATGCATTGACAGCTTCATTTCTAACGGAAGCGACGTACGCTACACTTCATTTAAGAACTTATCCTTTTGTGGAGTAAAATACACAAAAAAGGAAGCCATGGATTCACGTCCTCTGTATTTCCCTGACTACGCCAAGTTTAAACATTATTTTGACAACAAACACGTGAGGAAAACATCTCATCTGCTCCACGGAAAAGCGAAAAAGCTAGTGATCCCATCTCGGCAAGCAGGAACACACCGTCAACAGCAGCAACAGCAGCCGACTAAGGTCACTTTGCAAATGACATCGGAATCGCAAAGCGAGGTAGAGAGAGCGGAAGCCAAAGACAAAGAGTGAAGGCTTTAAAGCGCAAGGCTGGTGAAAAGTCGTCTACGCCAGAAGATATCGTCGAACCGACAACAACAAAGCTGCCCCTTCAAGGCGGCCAAAGCGCTCAAGTGTACACCCGTGCAAGAAAACGACATCTTCAGTTAAAACAACATCAGTAACGACCAAGACCGATGTCACTGCTGAACGACAAAGAATTCCGAAGAGCTCGTGATTGAACCCTTGAATCTCTTCACTTTACCCCTTATCAGACTGGCGTACAGAAACATTATTTCGTGAATGTGCGACCTTTAAGCCACATCAATGATGGTGCGCCATTGGAGTTTCAAGTAAACAACTCGGGTCCCGACTACACCGACCTGAGACGCTTTCGTCTGCACGTGAAAGTCAAAGTAACACAGGCCGATGGTACTTCCTTAGCTACTGATGAGAATGTCGCCCCAACAAATCTGTTCCTGCAAACAATGTTCTCGCAGCTGGCGGTGTACCTACAGAACCAGCTCGTGTCTTCGACCAACAACCATTACGCCTACAAAGAGCATGATGAAAGTCTTGCTGGGATATATGGCGAGAGCGAAAAACACCCAGTTGTCCACTCAGCTGTTCTACAAAGGATGTTGGCGATACTTGACGCTGATTTGGAAAACAGTGACGTCACCGGATCTAATAATACAGGAGTGTTGGCACGCTCCGCTTTCATAGCGGAAAGCAAAGAATTCACCATGTCGGGACCCTTGTACGAGGACATCTTCGACATGAACCGACTTCTACCCAACGACGTGGACCTGACCCTGAAAATGTTCAGATCGGACCCCAAATTTTGTTTGATGAGCAGTGTTACCGCACATGAATTCAAAGTTCACCTTTTGGACGCTTACTTGCAGGTGTGCAAGGTCAAAGTCAATCCAGCTTTGATCTTGGCTCACAACACGCTGTTCGAAAAGTCGAACGCTCTGTACCCGTACACCAAAAGCGAAGTCAAAGTGACCAGCATTCCAGTCTCATCTGTTTAAACCTTAAACGGCTATTTTCAATAAAGAAAAACAAAACATCTGAAAAAAGCTCGCAAAATATTTAAATACATTGTCAAATGCACTGAAATTTTAACCACTATTCTAGTATCTGCCATCTTTATTATATATTTATGTTCAATTGTATATCATTATATTCTCATGTACCACCGTGGGTGGGTTTTTAGAGCATAAAATGTTGTGTTCTGAATTTCTCACCGTCCATGGCATTATCCCTATTAAAAACATTACATGAGGCAACACATTCCGTTAGCTACGTTCTTTGTACATTAAACATGACGGCGGCTGTGAATATGCTGACGCCTGCCACAGACCATGAAGCAAGCCCCTAATGAAACCACCACTCACTACCTACATCCAGGGTAGATAGGTACCCCACAGACTTCTGATACCTACATCGAAGGGAGATGGATACACCACTCACCACTCATACATACATCCATGCTACATCTACGTCCGTTTCATAAGGGGTCTGTCTTCAGTAGATTTATGTTTTGTATGATATGCCATGTTGTCAGTAAGGACCTTTCATCTACACCAAGGAGTACCAACATAACCATTCTCTGCAATTAAATCTAGCTTGCACAAACCAGTGCTGATAGTGTGAGTGAGAGGTCCGCCAAGGACGTCAGGGGCAGTGCACTCCATTCTCCATTTCTCACATCGCTTCCGTTGCTTCCGCCAGCCACGCACATGGTCAAAGGGCAGACAACTTTTACCCACAAATGCCCAAATTGTGCTCATGCTTGGTGCATCTGTATCTTACAACGTTGTCCTTGAACTCCCTCGTCAATTATGGAAGCGTTCGTGTGAACATTCCACTAATTTGTTTGTTAAATTGCTATCCTTCCTTCGTGTCCCAACTTGTAAATGCCTCTTAAAAACATTTGTTTAAACGCCACGCCACGCCACGCCACGCCACGCCACGCCACGCCACGCCACGCCAATGTCAAGAAAAACTACCTATCTCAATTTCAGTTGATTAATCATGCACAAGTGGCTAGAATACCATGTATAACTTGTTCCAACTTATCGCACATTGTGCAGTACTATACAGCATTATTCGGAGCCAAACAGCCGTACTGCCTTTCCGCCCATAATATATGAATGTTTATTCAGCCCCTCCATCAATACCGTGTAGGAGCAAGTTAACATTTCCGAGAGATGGAAAGATTGGGGGAGGGGAAGAGGGTGGGGGAGAAAGTAGGCATTGGTCAATAATACAGCTAATTCTAAGGATCAACGTCGATGCACACGTCGTATCGGTGACGTGAGAGCAACATTATATATTCTTTTCACGATGAAAAGTGTGGTGGTCGAGTGGGTAGTGTGCTTAGGTTTGACCGAGTGTGAGTCTTGCGGTTTGGGTTTCGATCATGAAAACCTTAGTCATTTTGTGAAGGCTATTTTCGTAAATTTCCTATTTTTTTTACCCCCTATATATAAGAATAACACCACCAGGGTGAAATATCCACAGGCTTCTTAATTTTAATGAATTCATGTAAGTTTGTCTGTCTGTTTGTGCAACGTGTTGCCGTATCCGTCGTCCAGATACCCGAGTGATGTTACAGTAACAGTGCGTGTTTCCTTGGATACTGGACCCAGGCAGTAATGCATTCAACACTGTAATATATCTCACTGAAGGCTTGAGTAGCTATGACAGTGTGTGTATCATGTCCAACACTGTGAAGAAACGGTCACACGCACAGCCAGTCAGCTTTCCAAGCAGTTGATTACTGTATTTTCTGGTCCACGCCGGCTCCATATAGTCGGGATGTTGCTGAGTGCAGCGTTAAACAACAACCACCACAACCCAAAACAACAACAACATCAACAACAACAACAATAGCAATAACAACAACAATAGCAATAACAATAACAATGATAACAGTTTAAGCCCATGTGACGCAGCGTTTTTTTCCCACACAGCATTAATTTTATGAAATGTAGAAAGAACTTGTTTCAAGCAGGTGTGGCTGATAAACTTTAGCGAAAATGCACTTTTTGTGTTGTCCAAGTGTGGGTGGGGTATAACGATGGGCGGAGCAATGGAAATTATTCCTTTGTCACACCTCATTCTCGGTATAACACCTGAAGCACACCCCAACTTGGTCCTGTTAACGGCAGTTTTTCAGATATTTGCCTGGCGCTTCAGTCACTTTGACCCACTTTTTTGGGGGGTATGTAAGACCCGAGACCGGAGGGTGGGGAGAAGTAAGACCGAGAGCGCGTAGTAACGCTCGAGGTCTTACTTCCACCCACCCGTCTCGAGGTCTTACTTTCCCAACCATAACCTCGGAGTCGTGCTTTATTATACATATAAACCGTCAATGATGGATAGTTAGATGATCATGTAATGAAGCTACATTACAGTAACTGAAGCGCTAGTAAAATCAATTGAATGACAGTAGGCCTAACTATAAACAGATAATTCAACACCCCTTCTGTGTCGGCCCGGTGGCTGTGAGGCAGAGCGTCTGCTTATGAATCTGAAATATACGGTTCCAATCCTACTCGGGAAAACAAAAACTTTTCACATTTAAGTTGATCTTTGACGATATTTTTCAATTGATTTCAAACACTAACATATCATCTGAATTTGAATGTTGATGTTAATATAGAGTTAGGAAAAGTAAAACCTGGGAAGACGTCTTACCTACAAAAAGTAAAACCGAGAAATAGGTCTTAATTACGAAAAGTAAAACCTGCGAGCAAACAAAACCTCAAATGCGGTAATTCCGGGAAAAGAAGCCATGTCTAATATAAAGTGAGAAGCAGCCTTCAGGTTTATATAGACAATTCACACCAATCTCAAAACCCAGGGCTTGTAGTCAGTCTGCAACGCCATCCCTGGTCAGTGTGACATGAGTGTGGAGGTAGGTATATCAATGTCTTTCACTCGACATTTTATATTTCTGGCGAGAAGTTCACCATTCGCTCAAACAGGGACGAAGCATGTACATGACATTGTCAGGTTTCGGACAGCCGTTTGCAGTCACGCTTTCATGGAAGACAGTGTCACCTGTTTTCGTGCCTCTCTGCCAATTTTTTTCGTGGCGATGAAGCAGGAAGGCAGGGGACTTTGTTGCATTCTGCTGTGTATAATAATTGAAGCAACATGGTTGGCGCCATTCACAGTGTAACCCAAGAATTCCAACAGAGACCATATACGGATATGTGGTCTCAGATTCCAACAACGTATTTCTTACTTTTCAGATGATGAGTGCCCAAGTTATTTTACGAGCGCTTCATTGTTTTGAGTTTCGTGTTTGCTTTGTTTTTTTCAGGAGTCTACTGATTAATTGCTCCGGCTAATATTCCCGAAGTAGTTGATGCGACAAAGCAACGACAAATGTCTACTTTTGTCGTGTTTATGAGGGCCCATATAATTTGTAGGTATATTTATATTATATAAAATAACCTGCCTAACCTAAACATTTCACATGTTGTTCATGTATTGATGTAAAATGTATGTTAGTGAGCAAATTAATTCTGAAGTGTACAACACAATTTGTTTTCTTAAAATACGGAATATTGGTAATGGTTAAGTGCATGGCATTCTTTCCATTTATTGTCTGTTATTGCAGCTACTACCTGTTATGGGTTTCATGTGCCAACTATGTCAAGTCTACCCAGGAATGAGTAGAAAATCAAAATAAATACACAGTGTACATGATCACGTGTATTTGATTCATTCAATTAAAAACACTCTGCAGTTTGTGATCATTGTTCATTGCTCTGTTCACTAATCAAGTTACTCGTCTTTGTTCCATAGCGCTGCTGAATGGATGCCACACAACCTGGTACCCTTGGCTCCCCACTGGCTCCCCACTGGCTCCTTACCCCTCATGACAAAGTTCACTGTGTCGTCATTTGACATCTATTTTTAAAAAATGCTTAACTTAACATTTTAGCCAGTTATGTACTTTGTATCAGTCACTCTGTGTTGCCAGAACATTGTAACCTTGGTAACAGTTCTGTAATTATGTCAACATCATGGGACCTTGAAAAATATCACTTTCATTGACAGTATTTCTTCATATCTAAATTTCCCAGAAAACATAATCCGTGGTTTTGGTTACCATGGTTTTCAGAGCATTAATACATCTAGAGCAATGCCGGATTATATTTGTTTATTTGGCTGCTAGTTAGTTGTGCTCATTGTGTTGGATGTTGTTGCAGACCCTGACAGAGATGACAGTGCCGCCACTGACACAACCTCCGGACACAACTCTTCCCAGCCCCTGAGAGGGAAGACAGTGCAGGGTAGGTCATTTTATACCTCCTCTCACTGTGCCCAATGGTGTACAATATTGGAGGAGGGTGGGGTGGGGGGTTGGGGGCGGGGGTGGGGGTTGGTTAGTAGTGAAGGTGTCCTCTGCCTTTAGGTTCTAACAGAGGGGTTTAGTGGCGCTGTGAGAGGGTGAGGGAGAGGGAGAGGGCTGATTTCAGTAATGAGTGGATATAGGGGAACCCGTAGACAGTGCATGTATTTGTGTGCAGGTCATATTGAAGTTATTGTAGGAGGTGTGAAAGCAGCTGGACTCAATGTTGATGATGCTTTCTGTAGTGTGTGTGGTGTCTAGGTAGTCTGTTCTGGTTTGTAGCTTGTTGCGCCATCTTCTAGTAGCAATATGTTGGTGAACAGGTCGTTGACCATGGTGCCTGTGAGATTTGCTTCTTTCAGTGGGTTATCCAATGTGGAGGATTCGCTGATGTGGTACTTTCCATCTTTGCTTGAAGGGCTTACAGACGGGAAAAGAACTGAGTAGTTTATAGAAAATATATCCTCTGCAGCATACAAGTATGCTGCTGGCTTGTGTATCTTGATTGTGGCTGTATCTTAGCGTATGTTGCTGGATGAAGGTGGCATCATTTCTCTTTCTTCGCTGGTGAAGATCTTTCAGGGTCTTCTTTAGTCTGTTATACAGACCCTGAAGCAAATATATCCAAGAAATCCCGCGCAAGTCTAGAAAATGTGGCAAGTGTAGATTTCCACAGCTTCAAGGTCTGTACCAATCTGCTGAATTCTACAAGCCAGCACAGGGCTTTAATTATCAGTTGATATCTAGCTGTCACTGGTGTTTAATATTAACTCATGGGAGCCTCCCCGCCACTCCCAAGACCCCACACTGAGCCAAGGCCTCCTGCTTCTGCCCTGTCCTCTCCAGACAAACAACATGTTTGATTACACTAGAGACCTGATGACTTAAAAAATCTGAGTATTTTCTTTCACTGTTTCATTTTACACTGGTGAGGAGGAGGGGGATGATTTCGAAATGTTTCCATCTCAGGGTAAAATGAATTGGAACTTTGATGAGGATGAAAGCAAATATACATAGCATTTGTCCATTGTACTTTAAGTGGTGAAGATGTGTTATTTTGTTCTTCCACCAGGAGTGGAAAATCACTGACATTCGAAATTCTCACTATTTATATATACAAGTCAGTAGAAAATACAAGCCATGCTACTGTCATTGTTGTGTCACCCTTGATTACCATGATGAAGAAACAAACAGAGAAATATAAATCATTAGGCTCAAAGCAGTGTACCTCAACGATGTAGGCATTTGTGACTTTATCAATGACTTTAGTGACAAAACATTTTGTATAGTGTACTTAAATCTTTACATATACTTAATCCTACTGATGGTGGTAAGCGCCTGACAGGCAGCAGGACCACAGCACTGCTCCCACATTTTCTCGATTTTCTCATTTGCGTATGCCGCAGCAACTGAGTGGAATAATCTGCCCCAAGAACTCAAAGACTCTCAAACGTTGTCGTCCTTTAAATCCTTACTAAAAACTTTCCTCTTTCGCCAAGCTTTCCCTGACTTTCCCTAATATCAAACCATGTTTGTACGCTTTGAGCATCCTTATGTTTGGAATTAGCGCTATATAAATGCACCATTATTATTATTATTATTATTTAATTGCCATCTGATCTATTTTTTAAGATTTTTTTACTCTAAAATTAGCCCTATTCTCCTCTATGGATCGGAAATATGGGGCTTACATAATTCTCAAGAAGTTGAAATTTTACAAATGTTTGCACGTAAACGATTCTTGGGAGAATGTGCACGTTATCCAGTGTATAGTTTAACTTATAAAGGGCCGTTGCTTATTGGTGTAAAATGTGCAATATGCCTGATACGAGATTTGTGAAAAAATGTTATAAGTTATTAGTTCTAGATTGTATCAAGGTTAAAACTAACTGGGCCGCTAAGATCAAACATATTATCTACATGCATGGATTTTGCTATCTTTGAAGGAACAATGTGTAGTTAGTGTTAAAAATGTTATGTCGGTGTTTGTATACAGACTTAAAGTATCTTATGAGCAAGATGGGCATGCAGCCTTCGATAGCAGCACTAAATGTTCCATCTATATTTCGTTTAAATCATCATTTGGCTTAGGATTGTATATCAAAGAACTCACAATTTCAAAATTCAGGGCCGCATTTGCTCAATTTAGATGTTCTTCACGAATTGAAACTGACAGATATGTTAAAGAAACTTTAGTTGATAGATTATGTCTTGTGTGCAAAGAATGATATATTGAAGACGAAAACCATTGTTTATTAGTATGTAATGCATACCAACATCTAAGGTCTCTAAGGCCTAAGGAAATACTATTTGAATCCTACTGTACATCTTTTTCTCTTCAGTTCCACAGCTTTGGTAGTAATAGTATACATTAATTACAGTTTTCTTTTCAAGGCACAAAGTATTGTCCACACGAGTGACCTCACCTAAACATTTTCTATACACAGTATGTGTAGAACATTCCCTGTGAACATTTTTCGATCAGAAGACATGGCTCTGTCTTAGTACTTCCAATAAAAAAGACATTTTCACCTGTTCGATGCAACATCAATTAAACTTCCACATATAGTGCAGACAGAACCTTTGGATTTTGGAGAATATAAGTAATTTTGGAATTTTTGTGAGATCCAGTTGTCCAGCCATAGGAACATCAGGAGATGCTTCTCTTAGCTGGTATCCCTGCTTGCTCTCAAAATAGATTTGGCGACACTTGATACTCATTACCCAAAAACTGCCCACACCACTGACAGTAGGACGGGGAGGTGGTGGGGGCAATAATTATTCTTATTTTCTGTCACAAACAATTTCAGCAGTAGTGTGATAAGAACCATTGTAAAATTATCTCTCTGCAGATTTGTTTAGTCTCTGAAAATGAAGAACGTCTCAGGGCTCCTTTTCATTATATTTTGATTTTTTCACTATGAGCCTTTTTTCTGTTAAATGTGTTCATTTCAGAGACTAGTTGTAGAGTCTAAGGTCTTCTTGTGTTGAGTTCCTAGTTTGGCAGTGGGGCATTTCTGGATGGTGAGGTAGGTGGGTGGTGGTGGTGGTGGTGGTGTCAGAGGGTGTGGTTGACGAGCTGGAGGAAACCTGGGGGAGTTCATGACTACATGCCTTGGTCAGCTTCTGTGATGGTTATCTCTCTTTTCATGATGAGGTGTTGGCATGGTTTTGTTTGGGTTTTTTCTTCATAATAATCATTCACCCGATGAAACAGTAAGAATATATGTAGTGTTTCTCATAGTAAAAGCAATTGACATCCATAATTTCACCTTTTATATGTATTACTCATTAATGCCATACAAAGGCATAGGGTAGGTTACCCTCAACTGTATCCTTAGCCCTTGGATCCCTTTCCGATCCAACACCCTTTCCAATCCATTAGGGTTAGTTATATCAGGGTCAGGGTGGAGTCACCCCCAACTGTATCCTTAGCCCTTGGATCCCCTTTCCGATCCAACACCTTTCCAATCCTTAGGGTTAGTTATATCAGGGCCAGGGTAGGTCACCCCCAACTGTATCCTTAGCCCTTGGATCCCTTTTCCGATCAGCCCCACACCTTTCCAATCCTTAGGGTTAGTTATATCAGGGCCAGGGTAGGTCACCTAAGCTGTATCCCTTAGCCCTTGGATCCCCTTTCCGATCCAACACCCCTTTCCAGATCCTTAGGGTTGGTTATGTTAGGGTCGAGGTGGGTCACCCCAACTGTATCCTTAGCCCTTGGATCCCCTTTCCGATTAATCAGCCTTTACAATCACTTAGGGTTATCTGGGTTAGGTTTAGGCAGGATGCCTCTATCTGTATCCTTAGCCCTTGGATCCCCTTTCCGATCCAACACCCTTTCCAAATCTTAGGGTTAGTTATATCAGGGGCCCAGGGTAGGTCACCCCAACTGTATCCTTAGCCCTTGGATCCCTTTCCGATCAACACCTTTCCGATACTTCGGGTTAGTTTATATCAGGGACCAGGGTAGGTCACCCCAACTGTATCCTTAGCCCTTGGATCCCCTTCCGATCCAACACCCCTTTCCAATCCTTAGGGTTAGTTATATCAGGGCCAGGTAGGTCACCCCGCAACTGTATCCTTAGCCCTTGGATCCCCTTTCCGATCCAACACCCCTTTCCGATCCTTAGGGTTAGTTATGTTAGGGTCAGGGTAGGTCACCCCAACTGTATCCTTAGCCCTTGGATCCCCTTTCCGATTAATCAGCCCTTTACAATCCTTAGGGTTAGCTGTTAGGGTTAGGCAGGATACCTCCATCTGTATCCTTAGCCCTTGGATCCCCTCCTATTAATCAGCCCCTTTACAATCCTTAGGGTTAGCTGTGTTAGGGTTAGGGTGGGGTACCTCCATCTGTATCCTTAGCCCTTGGATCCCCTTTCCTATCAATGACCCCCTTTACAATCCTTAGGGTTAACTGTGTTAGGGTAGGTAATTTCAATCTGTATACTTAGCCCTTGGAGCACCTTTTCGATCAATCTTATTTCTTGATTCTGCTGTCTAACTGTAACTGCTCCTTCTTATCTATCCAATCTTATGTGTACATACTTTCCCGAAGGAATACAAACAGTTTTCCAAGTTAATTTATTAACGGCTCTTTGGGTAGTTTGCATTATTTGCAAAGCACAAAATCAAACGTGCAACACAATGTGCAAATTAGTGCTGCCTTTACACACCAAGTAAGTGTGCAGGGAACAAATGAAATTACAATGTACAAAAAGTAATTACTACAATTACACAATGTGTGCTCTGATTTTATGAGCGCTTCACGATAATAATACGAAGGTTAGGCCATGTAGTCATGGCAGTGGGCACAGTACTATGGCACACGAAATCTGGAAACAATTCACCATTAGGCCTCTCACAACCATCCTATGTATCGTTTCTAATACAGCACATCATCCATTTCAACGTGGCTTACCCTTACGGTGGAAAGTACACAATGGCGCTCAATATTATATTTCAAGAAAACGTGGTTTATTGTTTTTGATTGGTTAATCGATAGCACATAAACCAATCCCATTGCTTGCTGTCACGCTTCCGCCACGTGTCCAAATCATTAGTATGCACCCATCACCTTAAACCGAAGCCGAGGTCGACAAGGGCACAGCACTCCATTCTCACATTTTGTCTTATTTCTTCTCATCATACGCTCACATGGTCAAAGGGCACACAACTTTTGTGTACTTTCCCTGCCATGTGTACGGAGGTGCACTAGTAGTCAGATAATTATCATAAATTGCCTATTTTGAAATAATTCCGAAATCCTGTTGTATTTAAATACTGTTGTATTGATGTCAGTTATGCTGGTGTTGAAACGGGAGTATCGCTACACTGTTGTATTCATGCTCAGTGAAGCAGTCATAAAATCACACATGTGTAGCACCTTTGCAAAATGTTGCACATGTACGTGTTATGCGTCGTTAGAAGTGCATTTTAAAGGGTATATGTGGGTTGGACACCTTTGATGGCAGCAGCCTGGTGTGGGAAATAGGATGTTGTCGACGTGCTCGTGTCAAAGGTAGCAAATATCTCCCAAGATAAGCTGGTATACTGGTACATGCTGATATACTAGTACAGGCTGATATACTGGTTCAGGATTATATACTGGTACAGGCTGATATACTGGTACACGCTGATATACTGGTACATGCTGATATACCACAATGTCTCACTACCAAATTCCATCACTCGGTCATCCTCATCCATTAGAAACTTCTGACAGTGTCCCCTTAATGCCTAACTGTGCAGTAATTCAGTTTCCCAGACATGAAATAAGGGCTGTTCATCAATCCCACAAGCTGATTTGATGTAAATAATAACAACTGACCCATGTGGAATGTAATATATTATGGGTCTGAATTCACATTTTATTGACATGAGAGTGTTCGATATCTTAAAATCTCCCAAATACACTATGTCTTTCTCCCCAAATAACTTATTACAGAGAAACTCTGTTTTAGCTGATGTCCACCCAGTGGTTATTGTAGGGTAAATATTCAGTTTAGGGCAGGGTCCTTTGTTCCCTCTAAACTGGCTTATGCATGAAATTGGCAAGTCTAACAGCCTCAAAACAATACACAGTAAATAATTTTGTAGTTATGGAAGTATTTCAAAGTCTTCGCTTGATGAATCAATTTGTTTTCCTAAAATTGTTGGAAGCGCACCTACAATCTCCATTACAAGACCGTAAGATCGTCAGAAATACACTCAGTTGGACCCATGAGAACAAACGCACGCGCGTGTATTTGAATCTCTCACCGTCAATCGCATCATTCTTATTTAAAACTTCATAATAGGCAGCAAAATCCTGTTAGCTACGTTCTTTGTACTTTCAATATGACGATATATATTTTTCATGATCTTTTAAACAATGACATTATGCCATAAACGATTTAAGTACTCGTGATTATTTTTATCAAAGCACCGCACTTATTACGCGCGTTCTGATTGGTTTGTCGTAATTTCGCACATAACAAGCATCGAGACGGGGACGGGTCTTCTTGGAGGTTACGGAAAGGGGCGAGTGGTGACGAATGTGATTTATAAACAATCTCTTTTTCTGTCCTCTATGACTGAAGATTTGCAAGGGGAGGTAATAATCTATTCAAGTTTCGTAAAATCCTCTCGTGGTAATAGAACAGACTGTAATCAGTTTTGGTGTTTGTTTAAAATATATACTGAGCAATGCGCCAGCTGTATGGCAGCGAGTCTGGACCAGCTGATGGTGTATTACATACATGACGACTGATGGTGTATTACATACGTGACTGATGGTGTATTACATGACGACTGATGGTGTATTACATACATGACGACTGATGGTGTATTACATACATGACAACTGATGGTGTATTACATACATGACGACTGATGGTGTATTACATACATGGCAGCTGATGGTGTATTACATACATGGCGACTGATTACCCACTCACTCACTCACTTACTCACCCACTTAGGGAGCTGTCCACTTGGTGGAATAGCTATCTTCAGGAAGGTTGTCTATTACATATGCCTGTTGCACCATACTCTGTTGTCAGCACGTAGCTTTGTATCTCCATCAAAGTGAAATAATATCGGCTTTGACAAACCAGTCTTTGTTATAGAGTGAATGAGTGAGTGAGTGAGTGTGTGAGTGGTTGATAAAGTGAGTGAGTGAGCTGTCCACACGGTAGGGGATCTTTCTTCAGGAAGGCTGTCTATTACATATGTATATTAAACCATACCCTCTTGTTAACAAGTCGCCTCCAGCTTTTATAACCTTGAGAGTGTATACTGTAAGACAACCCATTTCAGCCTCTTCCCTCAGAATATACAATAGTAGTTAGTACCAATATTGCAGAGAGACATTAAGAATCATAAGCGTATCCATGTATTTATCACAGCATCCTCTGTCACTATTAATCCAGTTTGTGGAGAAATTGCCCCTAGTTTAGAGACGCTTCATGTTAGCCCACAGAAGCGCACGTAAAATATGTATAAAACGCCGTTCTTTGTCTCTGCGCAATGGGCGGGAACACAATAAGTGTGTGTTTAGTTTTACGCCGCACTCAGCAATATTCCAACAATATGACGGAGGTCTGTAGTAATAATCGAGCCTGGTCCAGACAATGATCAACATCATGAGCATCCATCTACGCTATTGGCTGACTGACTGACTGAGTTTAGTTTTACGCCGCTTTTAGCAATATTCCAGCAATATCACGGCGGGGGACACCAGAAATGGGCTTAACACATTGTGCCCATGTGGGGAATCGAACCCGGGTCTTCGGCGTGACGAGCCAACGCTGTAACCACTAGGCTACCCCACCGCCCCTTCTACGCTATTGGGATACAATGACATGTGTCAACCATGTCAGACTCGGGAAGGAGCGGAAACACAATAAGCAGTTCACACTGTGATTGATAGAGTGACTGAGGTTCTAAAAACCAGTGGTTAATAGAATGACACATTTTCAACAATTCAACAATTCAGTGGTTAATAGAATGACAGAGATTCAACAAACCAGTGGTAAATAGAATGACACATATTCAACAAATCAGCGGTTAATAGAATGACAGAGATTCAGAAAAATCAGTGGTTGATAGAGTTACAGGGATTCTACAAACTAGTGGTTAATAGAATGACAGAGATTTAACAAACCAGTGGTTGATAGAGTTACTGAGCTTCCACGAACCAGTGGTTAATAGTGGACCGAGCTATAAGAAACTAGTGGTTGATAAAATGAATTACCTTTAACAAACCAGTGGTTGATGGAATGTCTGAGCTTCGAGAAACCAGTGGTTGATAGAATGACTCACCCTCTACAAACCAGGGTGACTGAACTTCCATGAACTTCGACAAATTAGTATTGGATAGATTGACTCAGCTACTACAACCCAGTGGTTGATATAATTGACCGAGTTTCTACAAATCAATGGTTGATAGTGTCATTAATCCTCGATTAACCAGTGGTTGATAGAGTGACTAAGCCTGAAGAAACCAGTGGTTGATAGAGTAGCTTCCACAAATCAGTGGCTGATGGAATAACTGAGCTTCAACCAACCATGTAATGTTCATACCCAACACAAACCCCACAAGCACCCATACTATTAATCATTCAGAAAACATGGACATATTCATGGAAGAATGTATGTTTATGTTATATCTTGTCTGAGGAAATCAGCTTCACACGACATATAAACTGGTACTCACCGACATGTCATCGGTCTGCGTGTGTGTAACATTGAAACAGGTTGTTGTACAGTGATTGTGAGATTGTAAACATGTAACAATGGAAGAGGTGAATAAACCCCATATCGCACTGGCTCGGGAGGCTGAATGCCCGTATTGCTACCAATGACGTCACATACTGTTTCACATCAAATACATTGTATCGTGGCGACTGTAGTTTCAAGGTGAGTCATAACATCTCTCTCTCTCTCTCGCTCTCTTTTCTCTCTCACTCTCTCTCTCTCACTCTCTCTCTCTCAATGCATATATTATTACACCTCACCTTTCTGCCTCCACGTGCACCAACAATTCTCCATTCAAACTGATTGGTCCACACAAACCAGTGATTATGTATCGCGAGTATGTTTCCCCTACGCGCGATGGTCCCCATTCTAAGTTGGTCGCGCCTATTACCAGTGTGAAGTCTGGTGTCCCCTGCCGTGATATTGCTGGAATATTGCTAAAAGACCGGTAAAACTCAACTCACTCACTCACTCAAACACTCCCGGCACCACTGCACCATTCTTTATACTAGCGTTCAGTCCCTGGAATAAAGTATTTAAATATAAATATATCTACAAAACAACATCTATGATCCTAAAGGAGCCCTGAACAATTTCCGGAACTGAGGAAATGGAGACATGCCAAATTATTGGTCACTTGGGTTGGATTCCTTTTTGAACTTATTCTATTGTTGGCAGCCAAAATATTACTAAATGTGATTAATATGTTTCACCATGGAAACGCAATTTTCATACAAATTGCTAATTTGACTGATTTAGTTAGGCCAATTCTTTTTATGGAACCCAAATCCTTGCATGTCAAAGTTTTCTGGATCATTGGTATTGACTGGCAACATATTTCAGCTGTTCACCTGGGCATATCTGTATGTCGTCAACTGCGATGATACTCCCTGCTTAACATGGCGTCTTACCCCAGAACACTGATTGTCTCTGTATATCGGAATACTTCATGAAATACAGGTCAAGTTAAATTTCTATATTTCAAAACTATTTACGAATAAAATCAAACAATGCGTCCACAATTTTATTATTTGAGGCTACATCTGTAGACACAAATCATTTTGAAAAGTCCACGAAATTATACTGAGAATATACTGAGATGTAATTCAACACGATCATAGACGGCATGGCAATGGCTACAGCACACACGTTGAAGGCTATGCATCCTGCACTAGAGGCTGCACTATCTGTCTGTTCTGTGTAATGGCGCAGGTTAAAGCAGGACTGCCTCATGCCACACTGCATCCTCAAGAAGCACCATCATCTGTCTGTCCTGTGTAATGGTGCAGGTTACAGCACTGCCTCATGCCACACTGCATCCTCAAGAAGCACCATCATCTATCTATCCTGTGTAATGGTGCAGGTTACAGCAGGACTGCCTCATGCCACACTGCATCCTCAAGAAGCACCATCATCTATCTGTCCTGTGTAATGGTGCAGGTTACAGCAGGACTGCCTCATGCCACACTGCATCCTCAAGAAGCACCATCATCTATCTGCCCTGTGTAATGGTGCAAATTACAGCACTGCCTCATGCCACACTGCACCCTTTGTGAATTCAATATGTCCGCAAAAGGTCTTGTTTTTCCTTTTATCTTAGATGCAGCTGCTCCAGTCACTCTGCAAAGTAAACAACCTTGGTTAATGCTTTGCTAACTGCAAGTTACACAACACTGGTTTATATTTGGTCATAGCAAGACACAATTTGCAAATAGAAAACCTTGACCTTGTTTTCCTATGTCACAAACTCTCCATCGTGTCTCATTAGCATATTACTGAGGCTAAATGTTTGCTGTCTGGATTACTCCAATGTCTGTAAACGGGGACACATCTGTATCTTTAGCCCTTGGATCCCCTTTCCTATCAATCACCCCTTTACAATCCTTAGGGTTAGCTGTGCTAGAGTTAGGGTGGGGTACCTCCATCTGTATCCTTAGCCCTTGGATCCCCTTTCCGATCAGTCACCCCCTTTACAATCCTTAGGGTTAGCTGTGTTAGGGTTAGGGTGGGGTACCTCCATCTGTATCCTTAGCCCTTGGATCCCCTTTCCTATCAATGACCCCCTTTACAATCCTTAGGGTTAACTGTGTTAGGGTAGGGAATTTCAATCTGTATCCTTAGCCCTTGGAGCACCTTTTCGATCAATCTTATTTCTTGATTCTGCTGTCTAACTGTAACTGCTCCTTCTTATCTATCCAATCTTATGTGTACATACTTTCCCGAAGGAATACAAACAGTTTTCCAAGTTAATTTATTAACGGCTCTTTGGGCAGTTTACATTATTTGCAAAACACAAAATCAAACGTGCAACACAATGTGCAAATTAGTGCTGCCTTTACACACCAAGTAAGTGTGCAGGGAACAAATGAAATTACAATGTACAAAAAGTAATTACTACAATTACACAATGTGTGCTCTGATTTTATGAGCGCTTCACGATAATAATACGAAGGTTAGGCCATCCCATGTAGTCATGGCAGGGGGGCACAGTACTATGGCACACGAAATCTGCAAACAATTCACCATTAGGCCTCTCACAAATCTCACAACCATCCTATGTATCGTTTCTAATACAGCACATCATCCATTACAACATGGCTTACCCTTACGGTGGAAAGTACACAATGGCGCTCAATATTGAGGCAACACATTCCGTTAGCTACGTTCTCTGTACATTCAACATGGCGGCGGCTGTGAATATGCTGACGCCTGCCGCAGACCATGAAGCAAGCCCCCTAATGAGACCACCACTCACTACTCACACCTACATCCAGGGTAGATAGGTACCCCACTCACTCCTGATACCTACATCGAAGGGAGATGGATACACCACTCACCACTCATACCTACATCCATCCCACATCTACGTCCGTTTAATAAGGTGTCCGTTTTCAGTAAGATTTATGTCTTGTGTGATATGCCATGCTGTCAGTAAGTGACTTTTCATCGACACCAAGGAGTAACAATATAACCAGTCGCTATTCGGCTTGTCCCGGAATAACACGAGTTTGACACGAATGTAGCGACTCGTGCCCGTCTGAAAGGATTTCATGTTGGCGCATGAACATCAGAACTACTTTAAACAGGAACGATAACTCTATTCTTGTCTTGATTCCGATGGTACTTCATATCACCGAAGTAATCATACATTGCACAGCTGTTTATGTCTTTAAAGAATTAAACCTTTTTGATACAACTAAAAGAAGGAGAAAAATGTATTTGATACATATTTATTCTGACGTCATTATTACCCGATGTTCACCTTATATTTCCAATTATATTTCTAAACAGGGTTTGATAATCACAAATGGGATTTGTTTTATTCAATATGTAAATAAAATTTATGAAAGCTACATTAAATCCCAAAGCAGAAACTCAAAAATCACTGTAAAATATTTCTCAAACTGAACCATTCGTGTAACCTTGCAGTCATACCGAAAGTGGAATTTTAAATGAATTCGCTGAAAATATACGAATGGCCAAAAAAAAGTCTGACTAAAATATTCACAGAGATGAGAAATATGCCCCACGTTAAAGATTAAAGTTAATTAGTTACATGCAGATATATGTCTAATATTATTGTTTTGAAACTAGTACCGATTTATAATCACATTTCCTAAAATTGTTGGAAGCGCACGTACAATCTCCATAGCAAGCCCGCAAGATCGTCAGAAATACCCTCAGTTGGACCCATGAGAGCCGTTATGTAAAACACGCCTCTTTTTTTTCACACGCTCAATCAAAATACATAATCGTTAGCTAAAAGTTGTGCCATCTGTTGAAATAAACACTTAATTAATGGAAATGATCAATTTGTAGTAGAGTCATCCCAGGGATGACACCTTGCATTGTCTGACGGTGATGTGGATTTGATTAGAAGGTTGAAGGTTGATGGTTCGAATCCCATCACAGGATACTGACATTTTACAAAACTCTGCACAACTGCAAGCAATTTCAGTTGACAAAATATGAAAAGACAGAGTGAGGTACAATGTAGTGTGTCTCACAGTCCCCGAACCATATTATTGTCCCTACAGCCCAGCCCTCCCTGCAATGCTTAAGCTCAAGTGTTTCGCAATGTTTTGTATCTGAATGTTGCCATATATAAACTTTGTACAAATTGGCAGACTGCACACCGGTCAAAATCATCAGGTTTGTGCTTAGAAGTTTCGGGTTTGCGCAACTTAGTTGGACTAATAAAAGTAGGCCTACTCACACCCCTATCACCTTCCGCTTTAATACATTTTACAGTTGCCTTGGAAAGACCAGTAGCAAGGTTACCTTTTGACATAGCGTCCGCTTTGGTTGCACACGTCTTTTCCATGTAAAGAATAACATTGTAGGCTAACGCCGTCGGTTCCAAATGAATTCCTGTGGTTAAAATACTCAATAACACCCGGAAATTGGCCAACACATGGTGTCAGGTAGTGTGATGTCAGGTAGTTTGTAGTGTGGTGTCAGGTAGTGTGTGGTGTCAGGTAGTGTGTGGAATCAGGTAATGTGGTGTCAGGTAGTGTGTGGAATCAGGTAATGTGGTGTCAGGTAGTGTGTGGTGTCAGGTAGCATGGTGTCAGGTAGTGTATGGTGTCAGGTAGTGTGTGGAATCAGGTAATGTGTGTCAGGTAGTGTGTGGTCAGGGTGTCAGGTAGTATGGGTGTCAGGTAGTGTGTGGAATCAGGTAGCATGGTGTCAGGTAGTGTGTGGTGTCAGGTAGCATGGTGTCAGGTAATGTGGTGTCAGGTAGCAGGTAGTATGTCTTGCAAAATCCAACAAATCGGGCCCTGTCTATAGAGTAGACACTATGCTGAAACAACATGTCTTCCTCCTTACCACGCAGAATTGAACCTAATTGAGTTGATTTGGCCAATGTGGAGGGCATTCCCATATATGCAAATTGGGGACAGTTGTCTGGGCGTGGCTCATCTAATCAGTAGTTACATTTCTTAATTACTTTCTTAATTCTCATGACACTGAAATATAAAATGATATAACTGACTCATCTGTTTTGACATGTTGGAGTTACTGAAACTTGTAATTCGCCAGTTTATAAATAACTTCCTCATATGATATAACCAGAAGCGAAAATCTTTTTTTACAACGTGAAAATGTAAAAAGATCGAAGGCTTTTCAGTAGCTTCGTTATAAAAATATCATTTTTCTCTTTCATTGAAAAACATGCCTGTTTCACACAAAATGAAAGCAGACAATTAAACACCATTCCCTCAATCACAAAATATAATACAACAGTATCAAGATTAGTCAGAAAAATTGCACACATATTATGGTCTGTTAGTACTTCAGTGTATATTATACTTATCTATGACACACATGATGTTGCTGATTATTCAGCAGAGCGTGCCAGGATTCCGTTATGCATAAGTATGTTTCATAATGGGAAGTAGCAATTGATAATGTGAATAAACGATCACCCACTGTAGGGAAAAATTTAATGATCCTTATGTAGTGATTTGTCTGTGTATATGGATCAAGTTCATAATTACTTGTTGGTGCAGGTTACCAGGCTCCCATCCTACAAAGCAAACTTATTGCTCAGATGATAAAATTTCTATTCCGTTATAGCTATCAACTTAGGGTTAAAATAGTCAAACAGTTCAAAAAGACCAATAAAACAGTTCAAAGGTCATGTGACATAAACGACACAATGCAGAAGTGAAGTGATGGGATGGCAATAATTTTGTCCTTCGTACTTTGCCGGAATAATTTAATGTATGTAGTTGAAAATGGCTATGAAACCAAAATAGTGGACATGTGAACCGATGTTCATGACATGAAACGCAACAGGTAACCGAAAAACTTATTTTTTCAATAGAATAAAATAAAGTTTCTCTCCGCTAATTTGACTTGCGAATGATAATAAAATGCTGTGAAATGCAAAGAAATGACGTCTAAATTTGGATGGTGTGTGTGTGTGTGCGTGCGTGCGCATAGATTCTATACAGGGTCTATGTGTTTTAAGAACGCAAAGCTCTTTTTCCTACCATGAACACTGCTAATCCAACATGTATGAGTTCCCTAAATAATATATTTGAGTATTAATTTGCATCATTTGAACTCATTCATACATAATCAGCAATATATCTGTACTGGATCAAAGATCACATTTGTCAATCTCTTAGTGGGGTATTGGCATCCAACCTGCGATACGATACATCACGATACTAAAAGTTTAGTTTCATGACGATATATTGCCAAGGTATTGTGCACTGAAGCTGCGATACGATACGCATCCCGATATAAGGGTGGCGATACGATACGTATCACGCGATAGTAAAATCTTTAATTCTAACACCAACTATAAAACACCTTAAGATCAAAATAAAACCTATTTTAAAGTATTTCGATCAAATTCCCCAGCGTGTTTCAATGTTTATTCGGAAACGAGATAATTAAGTTTATACACGGACTTTGTGAATGTTAATAACATGCGAGCGCTATGTCTGACAGTTTTTGATGCAGGAATTCCCGAGAAAACGTTTACTTATGAAGGGAAAAAAAAGAAAGCATATATTTCAATCATCAAACAAAGTGAGTCTTTTTTCTTGACAGATATTGCGATTCGGCAATATTCAAAGTTAAACATCGATGTATTGTGGCCCATTTGAAGAATCGTATCGGGATATACTTCAATGTAAAACTTTGTATCGATTCACTGTATCGGCGGCCCATGGATCGATACATCGATGCGTATCGATCAATCGTCACACCAGCCATATTGTTTAGCGTCACGTCACCCTAACCCTAACCCTAACCCTAACCCTAAACCTTACCCTAAGCCTAACCCTAACCCAACCAAAAGTAAACTCGCGTGCTTTCAAAGAGATAACGAAAGGTATCCGGTATTCTGTAGTCTTACCACACGGTTGTCTGTCTCAGCGAGTGCGTGTAAGCTCCGCTCTCTGATGTTTCATCTCTACTAGCTATGTCATTGCATAAGCCCAACGATGTTTAGAGTTTAAAGTAGTTGTTTACCGGCGGATGCGCAATGTTCCACATGCACCAGTTTAAAATATTTTTTATATTATTTTCACTAATACGCTCACATTTATTGGTATTAAGAGGTGCTTGTGTATTTTGTATTTTGAATTTATTTATTTAGTAATGTGACACCGGTCACATTCTGCCATATTCTATTATTTGCAGTTTTGGTCAATTTAATTATTTAAATATATTATATATTTCGGTTTCAACGTAACTATTAGGACTAAATAAATTATAAATGACGGTACACCTACAGAATACCGGATACCTACCAACCATATTCTTTGTAAGCACGCGCACTTCCTATTATAGGGAAGCACGAGCTATATTATTCGAAACAATAAGCGAGCATTAAAATGAAAAATAACCATTGAAATCGGATTGATTGAGACGACTTCCGGTTAGTGAAACTAACCAACGATTTTTAAAATGAAAGGTAAGTTATCACAAATAAAAAATATATGCGCCTTTGAAAAAAACGGACCTACGGAATTCTGGGAGTTGGAGCTTCGCTTCCCTGCAACCCGATGCTAACGACAGTGCTGACGATTTCGTTCTGTGAAGGTAAGCATCATAATCTAATAAACCCTCTAATCTAACCTAAACCCTAAACCCTAAACCCTAACCCTAAACCGAGTATGCTAAACCGCCGTTAAACCCTAAATTTTGTGCCAGTTCTAATGCTCGATGGCGGAAGGTGGTATTCTGAGTATGCAACATAAACAAAACATTGGCCGTTTATTATAGTATCTAAGGAACTCAGTTGCGCACATTTTGTTTGCGTATTCTAGTTCTAAAAGTCATACAAGCTTTCATACTTCAATATATGGCGGAAGGTATCCCGGATATTCTGTAGTCTTGCCTAAATCGTAACATTGTACTATTTATCTAATACTTTTTACCGCCATGCACGTGTTATCATTGTTTTCACCTACAATCAGGAGTTGTGGAGCTATCTCCTGACTCCGACCCCAACATACATCCATTCCCCAACACACACACATCAACTTAAAACGAAAGAGTAGAGTAGAAGCTGCATCAAACAAACTATGGCCTACAGGTGCCTTATATACAGCAAAACCGAAGAATGAGTATTGTAGTTAAGAACTTTCGAGTTTTTCAGGCGCACATTTTCATATGCTTTGAAAAGTGAACGTTGTGCGAGAATTGCGCTCGCGTGGTGCTGGATCTACGTACGGCTATAAAATTACACAGAAATGTAGAATATTAAATTTCCTATCCGTTGGTATAAATATAAGTGCAACAACCTCTGCGGTTTGAGAAATAGACCTTGCTAAATGTTGTCCAAATTTTTGTTATGCGTTAAAAAACAGTAAATTTCTCCGCTTTTTATCGCGCACCGATAAAAGCACTGTGCTACGATTTTTTATTTTGGCATCTTTCCGGAAAGAGTGAGCGAAGAAAATACAGCCTGATATCTGAACGACATAAGTGTATATGAATTGGATTTATGTGCTTATGCATAACATTATACGCTCAACATTAAAAATGACTCGCAATAAATGTCAAAAAATGGATTTTCTTCTATGACGTCAGACAACGACAGAGAGGCCATACACGTATAAGGATAAGGGGGCATAACTCCGTTATGCTTAACACTAGGTCAATGTAACTCAGTTCACATGGAGAGAATTTGTTGTGGATACGGACGCTATATTTTCGTTATTTTTTGTTCTCGGTGAACCAAACTATTCCAATTCAAAGTTCCCCAATGTGAGCGGATACGCTTTGGTAGTTTCACAGTTTATAAGAAAAGATGACAACGTACTACATGTGAAAGCACGTAATAGCGATTTGAATGGCCCTATCCGATATATAAGTTAGTTCTTAGATTCCCATATTCTCCTGTTTGTGTAGATGTATTTTGACTAATTGTGCATCGTTATTACCAGAATACTAGCCATATCTTCGAATGTAATGAAATTGCTGAAAATAATACAACATTTTAGTTGACGTCATTGCTTGTTTTATGCATTTTGCGACGTCGGAAAAGGACGACATTGGTATGCTGATTAGTATATATCTCACCTAATTTCCATTTACTGTGTGAAAGGACTCGGCTTCTTTGTCAGAATTAACACTCTTTAGACAAAACATAAAATGACTGGTTTTTCCATTTAAATAGTGTATTGAATATATCAACAATTAGACAGTTTGACTGTGTATCTTATCATGAGCAACACGCGCACCTGTTTGGCATCAATTTAACGAAAATGAAAAATAACATTTCACAACACCCGAATATTTTGTTTAGGATAAGAATTTTCTTTATTTATGACTATGTAGCTATTTCTCTTCATAAGTATGCAATGGAAGATGCAAAAAGATAGCTTTTTTATATATGGAACTAGTACGTACTAAATATTAGAATATGGATGTAAGATTTGTCCAAATTAATTAAGACATGACATGGTATATATATTTTTAAACAATTTTCGTATAAATATAGTTAGAGTTTGATATCCTGTCATCACAATATTTTTAAATCGAATATGAATTGATTATATTATCGAAAACAATGATAGTGAATCATAAAACGTTTCCGACAAACGCGCACCTGGCCAATCAATATACATCATTGTTTTCTCTATAAAACGACACAAAAATGTGTAATGAACAAGACAATTCCTTTAAATGTGTGTGCATATACATTTCATAACATACATAAATCATTTTCATTAAATATTATCAGTTTTACATATAAGGTTTAATCAAATCGCCGTTCATTAACCTGCTCATGTGAAACTGCAATATTAGTTCAAATGCATTGAATATTGTACATCATAGGAACTAAAGTAATTGCAGTTATGGCTACGTTTGATCTTCTAACACTTGTGTAAAGGTTTAGAATATGGTGTACTGCACTAAATGTGTCAATTTCTTATGTAAATATGATTCAAACAATCAAAAACTTTCAAAGAATAAAACACCGTAAATCCTATATGCACGTATGATATGATATTGGACAAGGCTAAATGTAGATACTGAGGTCAGTTTCATAAAAAAAGTATCTGAACTATCCGCAAAATATACATCATAATACTGACAGTGTAATCGGAAGGATTGGGCGATTGTGTTTACTCTTGTTCAACCGACCTTCACCTCAAAGAAATTGCCTAATATGTACAACAATGTTGACGTATGACATCACTATCGTTGACCTATTTCTTACAAAATGGCGGCTTTGCTGTCAAGGATACACAGGATTTTGCGAGGACCCTTCCATTGATTCAGGGATCGTTTGTACATAAATGTGACATGTAAGTAATCAGAATGATTCTGACTATCTGTGCATTGTTATATGTTTTTATCGTTTTCACCGTAAGTAAGAGAAGAAGCCAGAAATGCTGATAATTACAGTTGTCGTTCTGCGTGATTTTGCGTCAGTCATGGCGTCACGCTGCACGGAAACTTTGACAATTTCTTATGAATTATCAAATCATTGCATTGTATCTATTTATAATTTCCTATTTCTTACTACGATACTCTTTCCATGCATATTCCAAAGGTATTGAGCCATTGCAAGCAATGAATAGACGGATGAATGTTGAAAAATTTCAGAAAATGCTACGCAGTGTAAAATCGGAATTTGTCTTTGTTTACATTTCGAACCAGCGCAGTCTTTCAAGCACAGCGTTCGTTTTCACACCCAATATGTTTCGTCTCATTTTATCTGGACAGTTGGTATTGGTGACAAAGACCAGTTGCAATTTGTTTCTAAAATGTATGGGGAATTCAGTGATGCATTTTTCGAAGCTGAATATGAAATATACGTGATGTAATAGGCGTCTCAACACCGGCCTTCGCGAAACGTGATTTTGTAAACACTATCCAATATGGCGGAAAGCGCTATACGGCGTTCGTGCAAGTGCATTTTCGAAAACATCCCAACCGATTCTAGATTCATCGGCAACGTTTCAGAATTATAATTAGCGATTTCATGTAAAACTGATATCAGTGATCATGAATATGTTATTTTTGAAATTCAATACTCCCAGTAATTATCCGATTTTCACATTTCAAAACATACAGCAAATAACGCTGTGAATCGCGATTTCGTACTGTGTCAAAAATGGCGACATTTTCGATGAAGCCTATTTTGAAAGGTCATTTTCAGCACTTGAGCTTTGTCTAAAATAATAGTGGATGGTATCAAGAAACAGGAAATTTCCCGCAGAATTCGAAACTGTGAAGTGTATTTGTGTGCGTGGGATATTTTGATTTTTATTGGACTTGAAATTGAGGGTTGAAGGGGAAGGACATATATGTCCCTGTTTTTCAATTTTGCCTGTGTTTGTTTCGAGAGGGAACGTGTATTTGTACTGACTTCTTTACAGACTAACATCTATCGTCTCTGAAATGAACATATTTTACAGAAGAAGTTGTTCTTAAAAATAATCATAAGATATATCATGAAAAGAGCCGGAGACTGCAGAACTCTAGACTTGCCACATATTCTACACTTGCATGGGCTTTCTTGGATATATTTGTTTCAGGGTCTGTATGACGAGACTATGACTGTTATGAACCATCACACACACATGCGCTAGAAAAGGTATCATGTAATGGAAACATTTCTAAGTGGAAATATGATGTAAATATAACATAGTCAAACACCACTGAGTCCAACGTTGATGTGCCGAAGGTACGGTTATCACGAAGTGAAAGCTTGGTCACTGTGCATTCTTAATGCGATCATCATTTTCCGGCTGTGTGGAACCTCGGTTAACTCGAAAAATATCTTTAGGTGCATTTAACTTTGACACAACGTTGTCAATAAAATTTGAAAAATACCAAAACCATAACTGCAATATTTGAAAAAGTCCCCTGACTACGAATAGTTCAGTGTTGATTCCGACTGGGATGTGTATATCGGTCAGTATGAAAATTAATAGGTTTGAACTTTTGAGATATTCAAATGTTAATTTAAAATCTAAATTACTATCGGAAATACAAAAACACACACACTGTTTTATGCTGCGACTCTGTATCCCTAAAATTTACACAATTGCAAATAGGAGATGTCGAAATAACCCACATCGGCCTAACTGGGCGGTCAGTGGGATGGGTAATAGGATATCCGGAAAAGCATGTTTTACTTGTAAAGATCGGGCAGAACTTATAAATATTACGAATAGCTGCGGAAAACAATAGGTCCAGACTATAGATGGCAATTAGGTCGCTCAGCCAGGTATGACGATGGACCGTCGACTCACCTGGCATTAAAGGCATGTGCTGCCTACAGGCAAAGGGGTCATCTCAAAGATATTTTATGCTTTTCATCATGTGTGTTGAAAATGTCTCATCTATTGATTAAAATCTTATGTGTCTTTCATTACGTTCATGTTGAGATATGTAAAAGAGTATGATACTCATAGAAAAGCTTAAATCAGCCATCGTATTAAATGTCTCAAAATAAATAGGTGGCATAACCACCCGAAGATCGAAAGGACTGGATATTATTTGTAAATTGTTAATACATACCGTTTGCTTCCCCAGTTTAATTCCCCTAAAGGATTATCTTATCTCAGCTGATATCTCTATCCCCCAGCCCGTCCTGGTTTTGCTTTTGAGACGACCCCTCATACCTGTTTCTTTTTGTAGGAATAGTGAGATTCCATGGTAGCTACATCCTACACCCACGGATTACATGTATGAGTGACACAGACATACCAGACCCTGCAACCAAATAGGAAATTTGTAGTATAAAGTTGATCGAGTCGATTTAAGCTCATGAGTCATACGAGGGTGGAGTGCCATCAGATTGGATCAGAGCATTCTTGAGTGTTTTGAGCCGATGACTGAGTTCGGACGCACATCGGAATGGGCCCCCAGATGGTCAAATGGTGTTTAGTCTTGTAAGAGTTATCTCCCATCACGTATCGCGCTGTTATGTCATCAACAGGTGAGGTGAAGTGAAATTGGGTTTAACGTCGTGCTTGAGAATATTTCGCACATATGACGATGTGCGTGCGTGTGTATGTGTATGTGCGGCTGCTTGTACTAGCCCAGATTGAAGTTGGTTTTATAGTGCTAGCCCACTGAGATACCATGCCGCAGTGAATCATGAATACCCCACTCAGGCACATTATACCGACTCCGAGACCAGTCCTTGTTGTACCCATTAATGCCGAGCGCTAGGCAGGGACCAACAAGTACCATATTTTAACGTCTTTTGGTATGACGCGGTCGGGGATCATCAACAGGGCATTTTATTTCGTGTGTGATACAAGATGAAATAAAGCGGCAGTAAAATCAGTTTTATTACTGCACCTTGCCAGATTGTCATATGTTCTGAAAATATATGTTGTAGGTTCAAAAATAATTCATAAAGTGAAAGAATCTTTTGAAGCGTTGATTGAATATTTTAATTACCAAAAAATAGAAAAAAGACAAAAATGAAATAAATTAGAAACAGAAAAGTTGTTCATGGTTTCCATGGCAGAGTAGTTGGCCGTGTCCTGCACCGTTCATGCTATCGACCACAAGTTAGTGGCTCAGTCGTCAGTGCCAAACATGGCAGGCAAATTTATAAGGCGGCGGTCTGTAAATAATTGAGTCTTATCACACAATCCAGGGATCAACAGCATGGACATTGATCTACTCGATTAAGATACGATACATGTGTGCAGTAAGTCAGTGAGACTGACCACCTGATCGCTAAGTCGTCTCTTTGGACAAGCATGGGTTGCTGAAGACCAACTCTTACCCGTATCTTAACAGGTACTTCAATAATATGACACTGAAATACTCGTGGATGTTCAATAATCAATTAGTCGAACATAAAACATCCTCCTAAAGAAAGCTAAACACTATACAGTATTGCCCACCGGAATCTTCAGCATGGCTTAAATGCAGACAAGCATGGGTTGCTAATCACCAGTTTAATCCCTATCTCCACAGGTTATATGATATAAGTCTTACCACACACTGTAATTACCATTAAGATTGAAACCCACATGACACCATAGGGAGCATCCACAAAAGAGAACCACAGGTACAGCAGCCAACAGCCAGCACACTGTGGTCAAAGTCGTTGCTGTGACGGCAGCGTAGAGGTTGAGGTGAGCACGGATTCTTAAGAACAGAGGTCCTAACATGTTACCTGTTGCAGTGACTGGAGGGATCAGCCTGAAGAGTTGCAGTGTGACAGGATACATTGTTGACCTCGACGTGCTGGTCCAAGACCACTGGCAGGTGCGCCCTGTTCATTAACATAAGGGGCATGATCAGTACCAGTGTAAAATAAAGTTTGAGGTGAGGTTAGGTGAAATGGGGTTTAACGTCGTAGTTAAGAATTTTTCACTCTCATGACAACGTCTGTATGTGTGGCTGCTTGTACTAGCCCAGACTTAAGCTGGTTTTATAGTGCTAGCTCACTGAGATACTATGCCGCAGTGAAGCATGAATACCCCCCACTCAGAAACATTATACTGACTCCGAGCCGACCTGTCCTTGTTGCACCCATTAATGCCGAGCGCCAGGCAGGGACCAACAAGTACCATATTTTAACGTCTTTTGGTATGAAGAGCCTGGGGATCGAACCTGCGACCTTCAGCTCTCCGGCGGACGCTCTAACCACTACACCGCGAAATAAAGTTTGAATAATAAATTTTAATTGAAACATGAAAGGCTGGCCTTGGCTGGCATTATTGTCATCAAAACGATGGTTGTTAATAGGATAAGTAAGACAGTCACACTTAGATATAAGGACATTGGGAGAGTTCAGTGATAAAAGCGTTCGCCCACCACACCAAACACTTGGCTTCGATTCCTGACATGGGTACAATGTAACCCATTTCAGGTGTCCCCCGCCTGGAGACTTCAGAAAAAACTGCAACTAAAATATTCTCGAATTGAAAAGTAGATACTCATGAGATGCTGAATTCAAGCAGAAAACTTAATCTGAAATTCAATTTACCACCCTCGACTTTATGATTGACTGAAGGAAATCCAACTTCTATGGATAGTCAATTTATTTACTCAATACTGTAATAAAGAAGTTGACTATCCATAGAACTTGGTTTTCCTTCACCTATACAACTTCTACAAATGCCTCTCGAAGAAGTTTATGATTGACTATACCATACTCACATCGCACAGTGCCAGCAAATACAGTAAACCAGACCATGCTTAACCAGAGACGGCGCGACGCAGCTTAAGAATGGTGTGACTATAGAAATATGATACAACATTCATCCAGTAGTATTACTGTCCCAGTCTATCTAACTGCCATTCACACATGTGTCACACGTAATACATCAATATTTTATGACATATAATCGTACTGAAGCATGTGAACATTTCTAAACACATATTATCACTTAAATTTTAATGTCATACATTTCATTTGTTGCCAAAGACGATAGCTATGAAAGGGTACGCTGAAATTGTGTCGCCGCTGTGCTTAGTTCCCATACATTTCACTGACAGCATAATGTATAAGAGCGCATATTCTTTATGAATTACGACTATCAAGTTGCTATTATATAGATTTATTACCAATACTTAGTGCCAATAAATGATTGAACAAAAACTTACAAACTCCTTGACATGAATACTAAATGCCTTTTCGGAAGTGGTCAGATGTAACATATATTGTGTTATATTTGATCATAAGTTTCTCAGGAAAGTACAGATTCGAGTACATTATTTTTGAAATAATAAAAATTATTTGTATTTATAATGCTTCCACATAAGGACGTCAGAGTGCAGTATGCCAAAAACCAATCCTCATTTCCAAAAAACTATTTCAGTTTTATTCTCCTGACCCTGAATTGTAAAGGCCAAGGTAAAGCGTCAACTTATACATGCAAGTGTTTCCAAAACTGTTACAAAAGTTCCACACAATGGACAACCATGGCATGGAGGTGATATATTCACTAGTACTGGTCAAATTCTGTTTCCTACCATATTATTCCAGGTATTTTCATCACTTCTTCAAATACTACTTGTATTCTGAATATACATCATTGCACATTACATTTTGACTTTGAGATATGTTTATGGAGTTTGGCGTTCTAGCTTTCTCGTGAATGAAACTTTATGGATAACAACTTCTTCGTCCATTACAACGTTTCTGACTGAATTATTGCGTTGTAATTTCAATTAAAATACCTGGATGGCTGACTATCCTCATTCAATTTAACGTTTGTATACTCATTGTAATATTTTTGTGTAGATGATATCCAATTATTGCACCACGTCACTCCTCACATCTACACTATAGCAGGCAGTTGGCTGGCTTGTCATTAATTGTTCGTGCTACCTAAACATATTGCACAAACACATGCCTGGTTTGTGATTAATTGTTTGTGCTACCTAAAACATGTTGCACATAGACATGCCTTTGAGGTACAGATAAGCTAGGATGACGTCTTGTGTTTAAGAATAAAGTTGTCTTTAATAAGATAGTGTCAGTTTTACAACTGCACATGTGATAATGGATATAACAACGGGCCAAACAACAACGGTCAGATTAAATGATATCTTAATAATGGATATAACAACGGCCAGACATTGACGCCCGATAATTGGATATAACAACGGCCAAACAATGATAGTCTGATAATAGGATATAACAACCGCCAGACAATGGTTTCTGATAATGGATATAACAAACGGCCCAGACAATGATGTCTGATAATGGATATAATAACGGCCAGACAATGATGTCTGATAATGGGATATAACAACGGTCAGACAATGATGTCTGATAATGGGATATGACAACTGCCAGACAATTGATTTCTGATAATGGATATAACAACGGCTACCAGACAATGATGTCTGATAATGGATATAAATTGAAACTCGGCTTGAGTGACAATGGTATCTGATAATGGGATATAACAACGGCAGACAAATGATAACAATGTAAGTCTCGATAATGGGATATAACAAACGGTCAGACAACGATGTCTGATAATGGATATAACAACGGTCTAGAACAATGATATCTGATAATGGGGATATAACAACGGCCAGACAATGATGTCTGATAATGGGGATATAACAACGGCCAGACAACGATGTCTGATAATGGATATAACAACGGTCAGACAACGATGTCTGATAATGATATATAAACAACGGTCACCAATGATATCTTAATAATGGGATATAACAACGGTCAGACAATGATTATCTGATAATGGGATATAACAACGGCTAGATTAATTGATGTCTGATAATGGGATATAACAACGGTCAGACAATGATATCTGATAATGGGATATAACAACGGTCAGACAATGATATCTGATAATGGGATATAACAACGGCCATGATAATGATATCGCCTGATAATGGGATATAACAACGGCCAGACAATGATATCTGATAATGGGATATGTAACAACGGCCAGGTGACAATCGATATCTGATAATGGGATATAACAAACCGCCAGACAATGATGTCTGATAATGGATATAACAACAGCCAACAATGATGTCTGATAATGGATATAACAACGGCCAGATGTATAATGTCTTGATAATGGATATAACAACGGCCAGACAATGATGTCTGATAATGGATATAACAACGGCCAGACAATGATGTCTGATAATGGGATATAACAACGGCCAGACAAATGATGTCTGATAATGGGATATAACAACGGCCAGACAATGATGTCTGATAATGGATATAACAACGGCCAGACAATGATGTCTGATAATGGGATATAACAACGGCAATACAATAATGTCTGATAATTGGATATAACAACAGCCAGACAATGGATCTCTGATAATGGATATAACAACGGCCAGACAACGATGTCTGATAATTGGATATATAACAACGGCCAGACAATGATGTCTGATAATGGATATGACAACGGCCAGACAATGATGTCTGATAATGGGATATAACAACCGGCCAGACAACGATGTCTGATAATGGGATATAACAACGGCTCAGACAATGATATCTGATAATGGGGATATAACAACGGGCCAGACAATGATGTCTGATAATGGATATAATAACGGCCGATTAAATGATGTCTGATAATGGATATAACAACGGTCAGACAACGATGTCTGATAATGGGCAATATAACAACGGCCAGACAATGACGTCTGATAATGGGATATAAATAACGGCTACGGTGACAATGATATCCGATAACTAAGATATAACAACTGGTGACAATGATATCCGATAATGGATATAACAACGGCACCGGAACAACGATGTCTGATAATGGGATATAACAACGGCCAGACAATGATGTCTGATAATGGATATAACAACGGCCAGACAACGGCATCGTCTGATAATGGATATAACAACGGCCAGACAACGATTCTCTGATAAATGGATATATCAACAACGGCTTAACAATGATGTCCGATAATGGGATATAACAACTATCAGACAACACGATGTCTGATAATGGATATATAACAACCGATAATGACAATGATAACGATGTCCGATAATGGGATATAACAACGGCCAGACAATGATGTCTGATAATGGGATAAACAACCGCCAGACAATGCTATGTCTGATAATGGGATATAACAACGGCCAGACAATGATGTCTGATAATGGGATATAACAACGGCCAGACAATGATGTCTGATAATGGATATAACAACGGCCAGACAATGATGTCTGATAATGGGATATAACAACGGCCAGACAACGATGTCTGATAATGGGATATAACAACTGCCAGACAACGATGTGTCCGATAATGGGGATATAACAACGGCAATGACAATAATGTCTGATAATTGGATATAACAACAGCCAGACAATGGATCTCTGATAATGGAATATAACAACGGCTAGACAACGATGTCTGATATTGGATATATAACAACTGCCAGACCAATGATGACTGATAATGGGATATAACAACGGCTGGCAAGACAATGATGTCTGATAATGGGATATAACATCCGCCGAACCAATGATATCT
>NW_025765589.1:0-138954 GCF_003918875.1 Haliotis rubra | reverse complement strand
AACCCTTTGAGGGTACAGCCACTGGACAATCTAAGTTACGGCTACGTGTGAGGTGAGTCCCATCAGATCTATCCTGATCTCTCCTTGATAGGACGGGTCGTGTATGGCATGACGTCGAAATGAAGGTCGCTTTACCGGCTCAAACTTGAGACCTCGCGACAGATTAGCAAATGGATCTGATATTAGTGTGGCGTGGTATCACCATGATTGACCGTTCTATCACTTCTATATAGTGCAAGAAAGGGTCGTAGGATAATGCAAATGCGTACTGAAACATTCATACACCCTTCCTTGTCCAGTTCTGCTGGCATGTAGTGCAGTTAAAGCGTTGGCTCGTCACGCTGAAGACCTGAGTTGAATCCTACATGGGTACAATGTGTGAAGCCAATTTCTGGTGTCCCCGCCGTGATGATGCTGTTGAATATTGCTAAAAAGCGACGTAAAAACCAAAACTCAGTCAGTCGAATCAGTCAAGGCGTGTGTCTCATTAAGATAACGCCGAAAGGGATTCTGGCAATACAACATCCTACCCTGAGATTCGGGTTATACTTGGTCTTCAGTAACCCATGCTTGTTGTGGTGGAGTCGACCAACGTGGATCGGTGGTCAGGCTCATGATTACTTGTTGATATATGTCATCATCCCAAAGCGTAGATCGATGCTCTCATGCCGATGACTGGATTGCCGTTCCAGATTGATTATTTACAAAACCTTCGCAGCGTAGCCGAATATTGCTGAGTGTGCGTTAAACACCAAACATGGCAACTGTAGTACAACATCCACAAAATGCAATTATAGCACTTTCCCCATTCAACATATCTTCCATGCGATAAGGAGAGTACGCAAAGGAGGCGTGGCGGTGGGTGGCGGTCGTGGTTATAGCGTCGCTCATCACTTTTCGAAGACTTGGGTTCGATTCCCACATGGATGCATTATGTGAAGCACATCTGGTGTCCCCGCCGTAATATTGCTAGGAATATTGATAAAAGCTTGGAGTAAAATCATTCTCACTCACTCCCCATGAGTGCGTCGACTCCTTCCAATGCGCCATTGGGAGAAAATACACAGTACGCTCCCTTTTCGGTTTGATTGAGATGATTGACAGATCGTGTCGGATTTCGTATCACTAGCTTTGATAACATCTATTTCCCACCTTAAGATGCTGTACCGTGTTCAACATTCTCGCACATCATATTATATACAGCTACCATATATTGATCTTGATGTTTTAGGCATGTTCAAGCTATTTCCGTTGATCTCCAATGAAGAGTATATCATACTCAAATATATGGGCGCCACAGTTGGACTGATCGAAACGAGTACGCCCTCGCTGTCTTAAGAAGCATCATAAAGGCGAGAAGATCTGACCCATTCGAGGCACGGACCGAGCTCTGCACTTCGATGATACTAATGAGCTCTGCAAGGACAGACGGTACATTCTCCGCACTGTGCAACCACGCCATAGAAACAGATATGGACAGAGTCTTGACTAATGATTGCCATTATACAGACCCATCGTGCTGAGATAAATTGCATTAATTTCTTATTGTTCGTATACATCTTACATATAATCAAAGGTAACTTTCCATGCGATCAGTTGCCCACAGTATGCCGTTTTAGTATTAACCCAAATTTGAGATGCTTATAAACGTGGATTATAATTTACAGAATGATACGGAATCTACCAAATTAGAGCATGATATCACATAGCAAGCTGAATAATAGATCAACAGACATTGTGTCCACGAGATCCTCTCCATTATGTGTTAATCTTTTATGAATATGAACACATGTAGCCAAGCATATTTAATATGATAATAAAAAATGGATTTATAGTGTTGTCTCCACGCCATGAAGGTATGCTCAAACGCGAAACACACATATTACCGCGGATGCATCTTAAGCCGTTCAGAGGCGTTGGTATATATATAGTCAGCATGACTTATCACACCGGGTAACTCACTTTTCATGCTGGCTGGTGAAGAGGTAATTTTTGTGCAAACTCACTTACCTAAGCTGACCACATACGCATCACATGTGTTTCCGTTGTGGGCAGGACTGAAGTCCCAGATACACTATAGGAGCCACGCTATCAAAGTCACCCATCCAAAAGACTCTCCGCACCCAACGCTTTCTTTATTTTCAAATCTGATTTCGATTGAGCTCTACCGGCAAGACCAGAACACGCCGCCATTATTTGCTGCTAGAAGCGAGGTGCTCCCCTATGAAACTGCATTCTCTCTTTCGCGTTATTCATCAAGCATGTGAGTGAGTGAGTTTTGTTTTACGCTGCAATAATAAATATTCCAGCTATATAACGGAGGTCTGTAAATAACCGAGTCAGGACCAGACAATCCAGTGATCAACAACATGAGCATCGATGACATGGGTCAACCAAGTCAGTGAGCCTGACCACCCGATCCCGTTAATCGCCTCTTACAACAAGGATGGGTTACTGAAGGCCAATATTGTAACCCGGACCTTCACGGGTATCATCAAGCATGTGAACGGCAAGACTGTGTGCGTCCGATATATATACTTCTCAAAATTTGATACAATTATATTACCCTGAAAATTCACTGAAGGTGTTTTTAAAATAGTACCATTCAATGTTTCAGTTGAAGATACTCACCAATCAATCGAAAGTTCAGTATTCAAGTCACTACCAGGCGGTAGCATTGCGGCCTAGCTAAGTATCCCAATGAACCGTTGAATAGTATATGTCATGGAGCCCCGATAAGGTTGACCCGTTGAATTTATGTCGTAAGCAGAGCGTGGGACAGTGCCATGTGTATTAGGACTAATCTATTACAAGTATGCTATGAAAGTACGTCACAATGAAGGCAGCGTGGGTATAGAGTGTTAATTGCGGTGGGCCAGGACACCGATATGTGGGACACACGTGACTGGGCAATGACATGTGTAGGTACACAGGTACTGCTTATAGCACAGCTGGAATTTTATTTCAATTGCTGGGGCCTGGTGACACGCCTGGTTGGTTTGTTCTTTGACGCCGCCCTCAGAAATGCTCCAAGCTATATGGCGACGGTCTGTAAATAATCTGGACCAGACAATCCATGAGCAATCATGATCTGCACAACTGGGATACCATAACATGTGTCAACCAAGTCAGCGAGCCTGACCACCCGATCCCGTTAGTCGCCTCTTTACGACAAGCATGGGCTGCTGAAGATCATTTCTAACCCGGATCTTCACGGGCAGCACCTCAGGGAGGATGTATTGCCAGAGAAATCGCACCGGCGTTGTCTTCTATGAAGGACACATGAATGGGAAACAGGACAAGAAAGGGTGTCAGAATGTTTTCAGTAATGGTACCATCCTACGACCCTTCCTTGCACTATATAGAGTGGTGAACGGTTACTCATGGTGTTACCACTCCACACAAAGGTTCTTCTCTCTCTTGAGACACGAAGCGAATTTATAAATCCTATACAGTAACTGCACAATGCATTTCAGAAAGTGGTCTTGTACTTTAACATTGTGTGTCGTTGTACTTTAGAATGGAGGCCTCGACAGAAGGGTGATGAGTGAGTTGTGTTTTACGCCGCATTTAACATGTTGCTCTTTGGTAGTGGTGTGGTGGTCTTGTACATACAGCTAAGGTCACACATGGGTAGATGTTAAGGAACGTTGGGCTTGGATAGTCCTCGGATGTGTGTTTGGGCGTGTTTGGCAGCTTGACTCTGAGAGATTCTAGGACTTCAGCCGTCCCGCCCCACAACGAAGCACATATGATGCACGTGATCTCAACTTAGGCAAAGTGATATTGTTCGAAATTGCATCTTTACCCAGCAGAAAATGGGTACCCGTGGATAAGACATATGGCTATATAACCTTCTTGCGCCTAACAGGCAGCTTGGGTTATCCCGGGTAAAATACTTTCCGGAGAATATGAAGGCTCTCAACACTGCAGCCTTCTGCATTACCCAGAGTGTCAGAAGGGCTGTACTGCCTGTGGAGAACCTGGGTACTCTCCCTGATCTGCGACAAGAGATCAGGAGGTACCAAACCAAGGGCACCGGAGAACAATGGGGAGCCTGACGACAGTGTACTTGGGGTGCAAGCGAATCATTTCAAAGGCGAAGTCCGCATTCTTAATATGCTTTTCCTGAAATTTGCCAATCACATTTGTGTCAAAGGGACAAAATCCAAATGGTATATATAAATTCATTGGCTATCACGGCGAGTCAATTTCACGTTGGAGGACAGTCTTGGGTGAGGCAGGTCTTTAAGACTCAGTCAAGCCAAACACTAACACGTACACTAACACCGCTCTAACCACTACGACCAGTCTGAAAGTGGGTTGAGTCTGACACACGAATCCATGATTGCTGGGTCCTGAAATGTCTAAAATCGCCTAAAACTGACCCGTGACAAGATTACAAAGTCTGAATAATCACTCTGCGTGAACACATTTGTGACCTTATTATCCAGACACACCCTGACTAGTTATTGATTACTGTGTAATAATCAGACGTGAGTGTGTTTGATTGAGAAGAGTTTCAGACTGGAGAACAACAGTGGCCATCAATCGTGGCGACTTGCAGTTGACTGAGTGTCTTTCTCTACCAGGTACCCATGCACACTGGTTAAGAAGGTCATATTTCAGTGGGTGAGTGAAAATGATGTTACGTCGATTTTACAAATATTCCAGCAATATCATGGCCATCCTCGATAATCTCCAGGGTATACGTTCCGATCACTCTCCACTATACCCTGGATGCATCCACGGCTTGGGGCGATGATTTTATTACCTCCCTTGGCTGGCCTTTTATCCAATCAGGTGTCTACGCTGGGAAGTTGAGCGTACCATTCACAACTCACTTTCGCTTCATAAATTATCTAACCGATTAAACTTGGGAACACAATTGATGCAGAGGTACTCTGAAAGAGGTAGAAGGAGTTCTGTCATATATTTTTTTAAAGTTTCGAATCTGTCAATTTGTCTTTATTATTTCCCAAAAAGTCTGAGTGGCACTGCGAACAAACCTTCGCGACTGCGACCGCTATCCTTGTTGACACTGGCAAGCTCGGTTGTAACGGCGGCTTAGCTGACTGGCTACTGTAAGAATGCGGAGCCAGCCAAGGGTGGTAATAAAATCATCGCCCCAAGCCGTGGATGCATCCAGGGTATAGTGGAGAGTGATCGTAACGTATACCCTGGAGATTATCGAGGATGTATCATGGCAGGGACACCAGAAATGGGCTTCACATATTGCATCTATGTGACGAGCGAACGCTTCAACCACTTGGTTACCCTACCTCCCGGAGCCGTATTTAATGGAACGTGGCACAAATAACACATCTCCACTTTTAGCACTGTTGCTACAGCTAGCAGAGACAAGAGTGAGTGAGTGGGTTAGGTTTTACGCCACTTTTCGCAATATTCCAGCAATATCATGCCGGGGGACACTCGAAATGGGCTTCACACATCGTACCCATGTGGGGATTCGAGCCCGGATCTTCGACGTGACGAGAGAACGCTTTACCCATTAGGCTACCCCACCGCCGGAAGAAACAAGCCGCAGTGTTTGGATGTAAATTCATATCAATTATGTTGAGAGGATCTTAAAATGTCGAGATTGATGCAATCGAATAAACGAGTCGATGCCGTGTGTCGATTGTGTATTCCATTTTGTTTTACAACTGTCCCCCCGCATTGATTGTGTGACATCACACCCTGATGATCGGTGCTCATACTGTCCATCACCAGTTTGTCTTATCCAAGCTCCATTATGTGCGTGCAGCCATATCATAGCTGGACTATTGCTGGTTGTGACTTACACCAACAAATAAGCAAACATGCTCATCTCTAACTTGGGAAGTTTTTGAGCTTGGTTTGTTATTTGATTTTGAATGAGTGAGTGAGTTTAGTTTTACGCCGCACTCAGCAATATTCCAGCTATATGACGGCGGTCTGTAAATAATCGAGTCTGGACCAGACAATCCAGTGATCAACAGCATGAGCACCGATCTGCGCAATTGGGAACCGATGACATGTGTCAACCAAGTCAGCGAGCCTGACCAACCGATCCCGTTAGTCGCCTCTTACGACAAGCATGGGTTATTGAAGGTTAATTCTAACCCGGACCTTCACGGGTCTATTTGATTTTGAACTGACCGTGTACAGCTTCACGAACTGATCTAAACAAAACAACACTCACCACTTGACGTGACTAAGCATAACTTCTTTCAGCAAATATACTTATCTCCACACCCACAGGCAAATGTATTAACATAAAAATAGTCGATATCTATCGCAGATTACTTACAGTGAAACCAATGATGGATAAGGTAGATAAACCTTGAACTGCTTGGTTTCAATAAATGTCATGATATCTGCCCGTTTAAAAATAAAACAGGACCGTTCATGTGGGTTGCAATTTGCAATCATGCATATGTGTTCAACGTGCGTCACAGGTACAAGTAAACGAATCTATGTTATAGTCATTAGGGCAATTCAATACTCATTTTCCCCCAGAGAACAAATTAGGGGATATTATTAAAATCAGCCAGGGTTTCCTCGGGGAGTTATTTAAGCATCCGTCCAAACATTATCTATATTTGTAACGCACCGCCGCTCTAGTTAAGCAGTTACACTGGTTGAGAGCAATGCCTACACATTTGGCTACAGATGTTAGTACACTCAATGGAATGTACAGGTTCTGAAAGCACATTGTACACATGTACGTCGCACTCGCTGTGTACTAATTAAAAACGTTAATAGCTACCATGAAGTAATTTATGTATGTGTATTCTTCCGAGACGTCGCCGTGTGCTTCATGCCGTCATGAACATTCCAAGATAGTTATTTGATTTTGATCGGACAGTGAACTCGTCAGGGAATGTACGTTTCAAATTATCAATGATCTGCTTGTGAGGACTCAATTTGAATTGTATCAGAGAACACAATTGTATATACTTGCCTCTGGCAAATGTGTCAATATATAACTTGCAGCCCTTATTATCTTTATCAGTTCCAGTAGAACCAGTGAGTTGGAACGTAGATACACTAGCTCCTGGTTTTAAAATATCTGTTCATTTTAATGTCAAGGACGGGTCACTTGTGTTGTTATAGTGGACAGGTTCTGCGTGTGTCAATGTGAGGACATGTTACAGTCCACTACCATGTGCACTAAAACCAGTCCAACCACTACCACGCACTCTAACACCAACCCAACCACTACCACACACACTAACGACAACCCACCCACAACCAAGAACTATAACACTACTCCACGCATACTACAACCAGGCCAACCACTATCACGAACACTTACATCAACCCAACCACTACCACGCACACTTACATCAACTACAACCACTACCACGCATCACTAACACTCAACCCAATCCACTACCACGCACACTAACACCAACCCAACCACTACTACGCACACTAACACCAACCCAACCTTCACTACCACGCACACTAACACCAACCCAACCACTACCACGCTCACTAACAAATACCCAACCACTACCACGCACACTAACACTAACCCAACCACTACTACGCTCACTAACAACAACCCAAACCACTACCACGCCTCACTAACAATAACCCAACCATTTACCACGCACGTTTACTAACACCAACTCCAACTACACTACTACGCTCACTAACACCAACCCAACCACTACCACGCCATCACTAACACCAACAACCCACTACCACTACGTCACTAATAACTAACAATAACGTCCAACCACTACCACGCTCACTAACAATAACCCCAACCACTACCACGCTCACTAACACCAGCCCAACCACTACTACAACGCACACTAACACCAGCCCAACCACTACCACGCTCTACTAACACCAACTGAACTCTACCACGCTCCACATCACTAACACCAACCCAGGCACTACCACGCTTCACTAACACTAACCCAATCCACTACCACGCTTTACTAACAAATACCTAACAAACACCACTACCACGCCTACTAACACCAACCCAACCACTACCACGCTCACTAACAACAACCCAACCACTACCACGCTCACTAACAATAACCCAACCACTACCACGCACACTAACACCAACCGAACCACTACCACGCTCACTAACACCAACCAACCACTACCACGCTCACTAACACCAACCCAACCACTCACCACGCACACTAACAATAATCCAACCACTACCACGCCACTAACAATAACCCAACCACTACCACGCTCACAACACCAGCCCACCTACTACCACGCTCACTAACAACAACCCAACCACTACTACGCCTCACTAACAATAACCCAAACCACTACCACGCACACTAACACCAACCCTGAACCACTACCACGCTCACTAACACCAGCCCAACCACTACCACGCTCACTAACACCAACCCAACCACTCAACCACGCACACTAACAACAATCCAACCACTACCACGCTCACTAACAACAACCCAACCACTACCACGCTCACTAACACCAGCCCAACCACTACCACGCTCACTAACACCAACCCAACCACTACCACGCTCACTAACACCAACCCAACCACTACCACGCTCACTAACACCAGCCCAACCACTACCACGCTCACTAACAACAATCCAACCACTACCACGCTCACTAACAATAACCCAACCACTACCACGCTCACTAACACCAGCCCAACCACTACCACGCACACTTACAACAACCCAACCACTACCACGCACACTTACATCAACCCAACCACTACCACGCTCACTAACACCAACCCAACCACTACCGCGCTCACTAACACCAACCGAACCACTACCACGCTCACTAACACCAACCAAACCACTACCACGCTCACTAACACCAACCCAACCACTGCCACGCTCACTAACACCAACCCAACCACTACCACTTTCACTAACACCAACCCAACCACTACCACACACACTAACACCAACCCAACCACTACCACGCTCACTAACAAATACCTAACATCTACCACGCTTCACTAACACCAACTCCAACCACTACCACGCGCACTAACACCAACCCAACCACTACCACGCTCTCACTAACAATAACCTACAACCACTACCACGCTCACTAACACCAAACCCAGCCCTTACCACGCTCACTAACACCAACCCAACCACTACCACGCACACTAACACCAACCCAACCACTACTACGCTCACTAACACCAACCCAACCACTACCACGCTCACTAAAAATAACCCAACCACTACCACGCACACTAACACCAGCCCAACCACTACCACGCACACTAACACCAGCCCAACAGCTACCACGCTCACTAACACCAACCCAACCACTACCAAGCTCACTAACACCAACCCAGCCACTACCACGCACACTAACACCAACCCAACCACTACCACGCTCACTAACAAATACCCAACCACTACCACGCTCACTAACACCAACCCAACCACTACCACGCTCACTAACAACAACCCAACCACTACCACGCCTACTAACACACCTCGAACTACTACTCACGCTCACTAACACCAACCCAACCACTACCACGCTCTTTACTAACACCAACTCAACCACTTACTACGCTCACTAACACCAACCTACCCTCAACCACGCAATACTAACAACAATCCAACCACTACCACGCTCACTAACAATAACTCAACCACTACTACGCCACACACTAACACTCAGCCCAACCACTACCACGCACTAACTATACCAACCCAACCACTACCACGCACACTAAATACCAACCCAACCACTACTACGCTCACTTAACACCAATACTCCAACCACTACCACGCTCACTAACAATAACACAACCACAACCACTACTAACACCGCCTACTAACACTGTACTACTCAAACTACCACCACGCTCACTAACACTAACCCAACTACACTACTACGCACTCACTAACACCAACCCAATCTACTACCACGCACACACACTAACACTAACCCAACCACTACCACGCTTTTCCACTAAACAAATACCTGCTAACTACTACCACGCTCTTTCACTAACACCAACCTAAATTCACTACTCTACGCCTTTTACTAACAACAATCCAACTACTACTACGCCTCACTAATAATAACCTAACCACTACCACGCCTACTAACACTAGCCCAACCACTACCACGCACACACTTACAACAACCCAACCACTACCACGCACACTTTTGCATCATCCCAACCACTACTACGCTCACTAACACTCAACTCAAACCACTACTTTGCGTGTGCCTACTAACACTAACCGAACCACTACTACGCTCACTAACACCAACCAAACCACTACCACGCTCACTAACACCAACCCAACCACTGCCACGCCAACTAACACCAACCCAACTACTACTACCATCACTTTCACTAACACCAACCCAACCTAATACTACATACACTCATACACCTAACCCAAATCCACTCCCACGCTCACTAACAATAATACCCAACATCTACCACGCTCACTAACACCAACCCCAACCACTACCACGCGCACTAACACCAACCACTACCACGCTCACTAACAATAACCCAACCACTACCACGCTCACTAACACCAACCCAGCCTCTACCACGCTTACTACTAACACCAACCCAACTTTCACTACCATCGCACACTAACACCAACTCAATCCACTACTACGCTCACTAACACCAACCCAACCACTACTTCACGCTCACTAAAAATAACCCAACCACTACCACGCACACTAACACCAGCCCAACCACCACTACCACGCACACTAACACCAGCTCCAACAGCTACCACGCTCACTAACACACCAACCCAACCACTACCACGTTTCACTAACACCAACCCAGCCACTACTACTACGCACACTAACACCAACAACCACTAATCACACGGCTTTCACGCTCACTAACAAATACCCAACCACTACCACGCTACACCAACCTGGAATTAACCACTACCACGCCTTACTACTAACAACAACCCAACCACTACCACGCTCACTAACAATAACCCAACTACTACCACGCTCACTAACACCAACCCAACCACTACTACCACGCTCACTAACACCAACTTCAACTTCACTATTACGCCACTCAACACCAACCCACCTCAACCACGCACACTAACAATAGTCCAAAATCCTACTACCACGCTCACTAACACAACTCAACCACTACCACGCACACTAACACCATTTCAGCCCAACCACTACCACGCACACTTCAATACACCAACCCAACCACTACCACGCACACTAACACCAACCCAACCCACTACTACGCTCACTAACACCAACCCAACCACTACTACGCTTCACTAACACTAACACAACCACTAGTACGCACACTAACATCAGCCCAACCACTACTACGCACTACTTACACCAGCCCAACTACTACTACGCTCACTAACACCAACCCAACCACTACCACGCTTACTTACACCAACCCACCTACTACTACGCACTACCACGCACCACTAACCAACCCAAACTAAATCCACTACCACGCCTACTAACAATACCCAACTACTTCCACGCTCACTAACACCAACCCAACCACTACTACACGCTCACTAACAACAACAACCCAAACCACTACCACGCTCACTAAACAATAACCCAACCACTACCACGCTCACTAACACCAACCCAACCACTACCACTACGCTCACTAACACCAACCCAACCACTACTACGCTCACTAACACCAACCCACCCTCAACCACGCTCCACTAACAACAACCCAACCACTACTACGCCACTAACAATAACCCAACCACTACCACGCACACTAACACCAGCTCAACCAATCCACTACCACGCTCACTAACACCAACCCAGCCACTACCACGCACACTAACACCAACCCAACCACTACTACTACGCTTCACTAACAATACCCAACCACTACCACGCTCACTAACACCAACTCCAACCACTACCATTAATGCTCACTAACACCAACTCAACTTCACTACCACGCTTCACTAACACCAACCCAACCACTGCCACGCACACTAACACTCACCAACCCAACTACTACTACGCTCACTAACAATACCCCAACTACTACTACGCTTCACTAACACCAACCCAACCACTACTACGTTCACTAACACCAACCCAACCACTACCACACACACTAACACCAACTCCAACTACTACTACGCTGCACTAACACCAACCCAACCACTACCACGCTCACTAACAATAACCCAACCACTACCACGCACACTAACACCAGCCCAGCTACTACTACGCTCACTAACACTAAACCCAACTACTACCACGCTCACTAACACCACCTTACCACTACTCACTAACTACTAACAATTTCAACCTACCACTACTACGCTCACTAACACTACAACCCAATCTACTACTACGCACACTAACAATAACCCAACTACTACCACGCTCACTAACAAATACCCAACTACTACTACTACGCCTACTATCACCAACTGAACTCCACTACTATGCTTCACTAACACTACCCCAACCACTACTACGCACACTAACACTAACTCCAACCACAGCTACGCACACTAGCAATAACCTTCCAACTCACTACCACGCCTACTAACAATAATAAAACTACTACCACGTATATACTAACACGAACTCCAACTCCACTTTTACGTACAGTAATACCTAACCGCAACTCACTACCACGCACACCAATACCAACCTCGAACCACTTACTACGCTCACTAACACAATAAAACCACTACTACGCATACTTAATACCAACTAAACTACACTACCTTGCTGCTCAACACTAATACTCAACTCCAACTACTACTACGTTCACTAACACAATAATAAAACTACTACCACGCACACTCAATATCAACCCAACCACTACCACGTCTACTAACACTTAGCCAAATCACATTCTACTACCACGTTCACTACTACAATAACAAAACCACTACTACGCACACTAACATCAACTCCAACTACTACTACGCCTACTAACACCAACCCAACCACTACCACGTTCACTAACAACACATAAAACTACTCTACTACGCACACTAACATCAACCCAACCACTACTCACGCTCAATAACACCAACCCAACCACTACTACGTTCACTAACAAATAACAATACCCACTACCACGCACACTAACACCAGCCTCAACCACTACAACACGCACACTTACACACCAACCCAACCACTACCACGCACACTAACACCAACTCCAACCACTACTACGCTTTACTAAATACCAACCCCAACCACTACCACGCCACTAACTAATAACACATTGTCCACTAGCACGCCTACTAACACCAGCCCAACCACTACCACGCCTACTAACACCAACCCAACCACTACCACGCTCACTAACACCAACTCCAACCACTACCACGCACACTAACACCAACCCAACCCCACTACCACGCTCACTAACAAATACCTTAACCACTACCACGCCACTAACACCAACCCAACCACTACCACGCTCACTAACAACAAAATCCAACCACTACCACGCTCACTAACAATAACCCAACCACTACCACGCTCACTAACACCAGCCCAACCACTACCACGCACACTTACAACAACCCAACTTACCATACCACCACTACCACGCACACTTACATCAACCCAACCACTACCACGCTCACTAACACCAACCCAACCACTACCGCGCTCACTAACACCAACCGAACCACTACCACGCTCACTAACACCAACCAAACCACTACCACGCTCACTAACACCAACCCAACCACTGCCACGCTCACTAACACCAACCCAACCACTACCACTTTCACTAACACCAACCCAACCACTACCACACACACTAACACCAACCCAACCACTACCACGCTCACTAACAAATACCCAACATCTACCACGCTCACTAACACCAACCCAACCACTACCACGCGCACTAACACCAACCCAACCACTACCACGCTCACTAACAATAACCCAACCACTACCACGCTCACTAACACCAACCCAGCCCTTACCACGCTCACTAACACCAACCCAACCACTACCACGCACACTAACACCAACCCAACCACTACTACGCTCACTAACACCAACCCAACCACTACCACGCTCACTAAAAATAACCCAACCACTACCACGCACACTAACACCAGCCCAACCACTACCACGCACACTAACACCAGCCCAACAGCTACCACGCTCACTAACACCAACCCAACCACTACCACGCTCACTAACACCAACCCAGCCACTACCACGCACACTAACACCAACCCAACCACTACCACGCTCACTAACAAATACCCAACCACTACCACGCTCACTAACACCAACCCAACCACTACCACGCTCACTAACAACAACCCAACCACTACCACGCTCACTAACACTAACCCAACCACTACCACGCTCACTAACACCAACCCAACCACTACCACGCTCACTAACACCAACTCAACCACTACTACGCTCACTAACACCAACCCACCCTCAACCACGCACACTAACAACAATCCAACCACTACCACGCTCACTAACAATAACTCAACCACTACCACGCACACTAACACCAGCCCAACCACTACCACGCACACTTACACCAACCCAACCACTACCACGCACACTAACACCAACCCAACCACTACTACGCTCACTAACACCAACCCAACCACTACCACGCTCACTAACAATAACACAACCACTAGCACGCACACTAACATCAGCCCAACCACTACCACGCACACTTACACCAGCCCAACCACTACCACGCTCACTAACACCAACCCAACCACTACCACGCTCACTAACACCAACCCAGCCACTACCACGCACACTAACACCAACCCAACCACTACCACGCTCACTAACAAATACCCAACCACTACCACGCTCACTAACACCAACCCAACCACTACCACGCTCACTAACAACAACTCCAAACCACTACCACGCTCACTAACAATAACCCAACCACTACCACGCTCACTAACACCAACCCAACCACTACCACGCTCACTAACACCAACCCAACCACTACTACGCTCACTAACACCAACCCACCCTCAACCACGCACACTAACAACAACCCAACCACTACCACGCTCACTAACAATAACCCAACCACTACCACGCACACTAACACCAGCCCAACCACTACCACGCTCACTAACACCAACCCAGCCACTACCACGCACACTAACACCAACCCAACCACTACCACGCTCACTAACGAATACCCAACCACTACCACGCTCACTAACACCAACTCAACCACTACCACGCTCACTAACACCAACTCAACCACTACCACGCTCACTAACACCAACTCAACCACTGCCACGCACACTAACACCAACCCAACCACTACCACGCTCACTAACAAATACCCAACCACTACAACGCTCACTAACACCAACCCAACCACTACCACGTTCACTAACACCAACCCAACCACTACCACACACACTAACACCAACCCAACCACTACTACGCTCACTAACACCAACCCAACCACTACCACGCTCACTAACAATAACCCAACCACTACCACGCACACTAACACCAGCCCAGCCACTACCACGCCCACTAACACCAGACCAACCACTACCACGCTCACTAACACTAACCCAACCACTACCACGCTCACTAACACCAACCCAGCCACTACCACGCACACTAACACCAACCCAACCACTACCACGCTCACTAACAAATACCCAACCACTACCACGCTCACTATCACCAACCGAACCACTACCACCACTGCACACAACTAACACCACTAACCACACGCACACTAGCAACAACCCAACCAACCACTACCACGCACACTAACACCAACCCAACCACTACCACGCACACTAACAATAACCCAACCACTACCACGCTCACTAACAATAACCCAACCACTACCACGCATACTAACACGAACCCAACCACTACCACGCACACTAACACCAACCCAACCACTACCACGCACACTAACACCAACCCAACCACTACCACGCTCACTAACAATAACAAAACCACTACCACGCACACTAACACCAACCCAACCACTACCACGTTCACTAACACCAACCCAACCACTACCACGTTCACTAACAATAACAAAACCACTACCACGCACACTAACATCAACCCAACCACTACCACGCTCACTAACACTACCACCCAACCCAACCACTACCACGCTCACTAACACCAACCCAACCACTACCACGCTCACTAACACCAACCCAACCACTACCACGCTCACTAACACCACCCCAACCACTTCCACGCTCGCTAACACCAACCCAACCACTACCACGCTCACTAACACCAACCCAGCCACTACCACGCACACTAACACCAACCCAACCACTACCATGCTCGCTAACAAATACCCAACCACTACCACGCTCACTAACACCAACCCAACCACTACTACGCACACTAACAACAACCCAACCACTACCACGCTCACTAACACCACCCCAACCACTACCACGCTCACTAACAATAACCCAACCACTACCACGCTCACTAACACCAACCCAACCACTACCACGCTCACTAACAATAACCCAACCACTACCACGCTCACTAACACCAACCCAACCACTACCACACCCACTAACACCAACCCAACCACTACCATGCTCACTAACACCAACCCAACCACTACCACGCACACTAACACCAACCCAACCACTACCACGCACACTAGCAATAACCCAACCACTACCACGCTCACTAACAATAACAAAACCACTACCACGCATACTAACACGAACCCAACCACTTCTACGTACACTAACACCACCCCAACCACTACCACGCACACCAACACCAACTCAACCACTACCACGCTCACTAACAATAACAAAACCACTACCAAGCACACTAACACCAACCAAACCACTACCACGTTCACTAACACCAACCCAACCACTACCACGCTCACTAACACCACCCCAACCACTACCACGCACACTAACATCAACCCAACCACTACCACGCTCACTAACACCAACCCAACCACTACCACGTTCACTAACAATAACAAAACCACTACCACGCACACTAACAATAACCCAACCACTACCACGCTCACTAACAATAACAAAACCACTACCACGCATACTAACACCAACCCAACCACTACCACGCTCACTAACACCAACCCAACCACTACCACGCTCACTAACACCAACCCAACCACTACCACGCACACTAACACCAACCCTACCAGCACACCTTCCCTCACTATCACCACCTAAACCAATCCCACACGAACTACCACCAGCACGACACAGTTCTTGCCACAACGACCATCACGCTCATTTCAAACAACAAGCATCACCACCCAAACCGATCTAACACATTAACAGTTTTAATGTTACCTCTACCTCTGACATTTGTTTGCAACATGGCTACAGAGCCCACTATCGCCGCATCATCTGCCACAGTAACACGTCCACCTCTCGTAAACCACCTCCGCCATGCTGCTTAAAGTCAGAGGCAGTGGACCGGGAAGGTTGGACTGCTGGTGTTTGAACACACCCACTGTCACAACTGGTGCTTTTGTGTTTAGTGTTTCAGCAAAATTGAAACTGTCACCACAAATACCCAATATGTGTCAGTCACAGTCTCCCGTACCTGTACGCACGCATGACCAAGCACACGCAAATAGCATAGCTAACACCTACACACCACAAACTGCCCCTATCGCCCAGTAAACATCTATCACTGTCGCCGTGAACATGTCAACCATGTCATAATCGTAAACAATATTAACTTTGTATGCCATTCGCTAGTGAATCTTTTTACATGTATGTTGCTTTTCATGACAAAGCAGGTTGGCTTCGATTCGGTGAACGTTTTTTAAATAAACTGTGAATAATATAGATTATTACATTGTACCTTTTTTATACAACTTTTCATGACAGAGCAGACTGGCGTAAATTCAAAATACGTTTTAATATACTTTTCATGACACAGTATATATGATTTTTTAGATTGTACCTTTTAATACAACGTTTCCTAACAAAGTATATGGGCTTCATTACACTATTCTTCTTAATAACACTTTTCCTAACAAAGTATATTGGCTTCATCATATCGTATCTTTAAATGGAACTTTTCATGACAAAATATATTGGCTTCATTAATAAGTTGTACCTTTTAAATGCATACGACTTTTCATGACAAAGTATAAGGGCGTCATCAGACTATGCCTTTGTAATACAACTTTTCATCACAAAGTATATGGGCTTCATCACATTGTACCTTTTTAATACAACTTTTCATAACAAATTATATTGGCTTCATCACATATTACCTTCTTAAAACAACGTTTCATGACAACGTATATCGACTTCATCACACTGTACCTTTTCAAAACAATTTTACATGACAATGTATGTGAGCTTCGTCGCATTGTGCATATTTGATACACCTTTTCATAACAAATTATATCGGCTTCACCACATTGTACCTTTTTAATACAACGCTTCATGACAACGTATATCGACTTCATCACATTGTACCTTTTCAATACAATTTTACATGACAATGTATAAGGGCTTCGTCGCATTGTGCCTGTTTAATACACCTTTTCATAACAAATTATATCGGCTTCACCACATTGTACCTTTTTAATACAACGTTTCATGACAACGTATATCGACTTCATCACATTGTACCTTTTCAATACAATTTTACATGACAATGTATAAGGGCTTCGTCGCATTGTGCCTGTTTAATACACCTTTTCATAACACATTATATTGGCTTCACCACATTGTACCTTTTTAATACAACGCTTCATGACAACGTATATCGACTTCATCACATTGTACCTTTTTCAATACAATTTTACATGACAATGTATAAGGGCTTCGTCGCATTGTGCCTGTTTAATACACCTTTTCATAACACATTATATTGGCTTCACCACATTGTACCTTTTTAATACAACGCTTCATGACAACGTATATCGACTTCATCACATTGTACCTTTTCAATACAATTTTACATGACAATGTATAAGGGCTTCGTCGCATTGTGCCTGTTTAATACACATTTTCATAACACATTATATTGGCTTCACCACATTGTACCTTTTTAATACAACGTTTCATGACAACGTATATCGACTTCATCACATTGTACCTTTTCAATACAATTTTACATGACAATGTATAAGGGCTTCGTCGCATTGTGCCTGTTTAATACACCTTTTCATAACACATTATATTGGCTTCACCACATTGTACCTTTTTAATACAACGTTTTGTGACAACGTATATGGGCTTCATTTCATTGTACATTTTAATACGCTCAATAGCTATGAGATATCGACACCAAAGTCTGTAGATGCTGAAATATTGCTTGTCAGTTGGCGTTATAAATGTCGAACTTGTGCCCCTTGTCAAGGAGTCTTGTGGAAAGTGATATGTCACTCTGAATCTACATGCATGGATCTTAATAAAAAAATAGATCAGGCGGTCTCACGAGTTTCCTGTATCCCTAATTCAGTTCGGTAACTTAGTGGATCGAAATTGGCATTTAGATGGTTATTGAACGATATCAAATCATCGAGACACTTGAAGGTATTCAAACTTCTTGGCAATAACCCCTTGCTTTGGACCTTGTCAATCTGAGCAGATTATCCGATCTTATGCACAGACGAACAAGAGGGGGCACAATTGGTACCCAAGAGGATGCATACGTGAACACACGCATGTTCATAGGCACATACATTTTAACACCATGTACGTCATAACATGCTTTTAAGCAAACGCAACACGTGAAGGTCCGGGTTAGAATTGATCTTCAGCAACCCATGCTTGTCGTAAGAGGCGACTAACGGGATCGGGTGGTCAGGCTCGCTGACTTGGTTGACACATGTCATCGTATCCCAATTGCAGAGATCGATGTTCGTGCTGTTGATCCATGGGTTTTCTGGTCCAGACTCGATTATTTACACACCGCCGCCATATAGCTGGAATATTGCTGAGTGCGGCGTAAAACTAAACTCACTCACTGTAAGCAACCGCAATCGATGTCAGTTTAAAGTACATCTAAGTAAGTAAAGTGTATTCTTCTTAATGACAATGTATCTATGTGTCTTTATTTACCAAACATATGTATAATATTCCTCGATGAATGGTTAACCTTTCAAAAGACAGATACAAAATTAAAAAGGCAATTCACCTGTCAACTGAAGCGTTTCATCTTCAGAGGCAACCCAAAGGTAAGGCTGCAAGCGTATCAAAGGTCTTGTTGTCGGTGCTAGATGTAAGGCATCCACCGACGTCACTCCTTTCTTCATGCTGTTGTTAGAGTATGACAGAAATAGCATTTCTCTCTCGTTCGTTAATTGCCTTGCTGTTGGAAATGTGCGTCATAAGCTATCAGAAGTCCATCATCAAAGTATGAGTAATATATATAATTATTATACCTGTCTTCTTCTCCTCACCTGCTTGTTGTATACGGATATGCTATACACGCTACCATGCATCACTGCAAACGATAAATAGGACTTTATCATAATGGTAGATCAGCTGAGTCGACTAAATTTAAAATTTACTTGAGTCATCAACTTGCTCGGTTACTTCCTCTCCACAAAGAAGGAGAGCGAAGATCATATACACAGGAACATTAATTTCGTTCTCAAGTGTGATAACGTATTATTTGTAAAATAAATCGAATATTGCGAACATAGAAATCAGATATTTGCTCCAGTATTGATAAGGGTTCGTTAGATCCTCCTCGGTGAGGTCGGCTTGACCTGAAGCTGGTAACATCTGTTGAAACAGTAAACATTACGTATATATGTAATGGCTTCACTGGCATATGCACCAGGTGCATAACATGCACCATTGTAACGATGGCAAGATGTGGCGAGAATACTATGACGCCCAGTCTAAATCACGATGTACAAAAAAATCTATATTACCCGCCAATAACAATGTGTAACAATACTCCGACGTCGAAATATTTTATCAAGTTACGTGCACAGTTGCATTGTGGAAAGTTATTTTTTGCTCCTTTTTTATTTTTATTTATTCATTTATTTATTTATTATTATTTTTTATTATTTTGCATATTTAAATGAATGTCACTCGCCAATAATTGCATCTAAACTGAAAAGCAAGTGACGAACATTATGAGAGGAATCTCCATCTGTTTGATTGCGATTAAAACCAAGCGACCACTCGATACTGTTTTCACCTGTAACCACAAGCTAAGGTTGCTTGGAGCTTATTCTAGTCCACAACTCCCACTTGACTTCAGTGTATGTTAGGTACATGTGCACCTTCAAAATTCGTGTTTGGTTAAACAGAGTTATTTTTACACGCCTATATACGAAACACATGGTACACCTTGGCTGGAAAATCAAGTGAGAGTATCAAGAGTTTGTTGAATGTATCAAGACGCAGCAATCCCCCTTGAAGCAAAATCTCCTGACTACCGCTGGCTAACATATCGGGTACTACTCCTAATAGGGACGAATGTGCATTCTATCAAATTATGTTCACTGACAAATTATACAGACTATCAAAAAGCCGTTACCATATTGTTAAAGCAGTCTAGTTTAAAAAAACACAAACGATAGATGCATGAAGAAAAGATCACAATCTCAGCAAAACAGCAATTAAAATTGGCATGACATGGCATGGCATGACATTAGGCATGACCTACCCGGAGCACACAGAAGGTGAGTGATCTGAATACCTGATGAGATTACGTCGTCATGTTTCTTTGAGGGCTAGATCAGTTCTTATCGGCTGGCTGGATGATGTGGTTGCTGTAGAACAGAGCAATCCATGACATCCCAGAGGTGGTGCATGAATGACATGTCCGTGTTGTGTGCATACCACGGAAACGCGTTGACGTTGTTGGCTGCAAGGAAGTTCAGCACAATTCGGCTGCATGGGGTCTGACCTTGTCTTGCAACTAAAGGACACCACATGACAACACGTACCGTTAATGGGGACTCCTAACCGCAACATGGTACTGTTTTCCCTTTGCACGGTAAACACGCTTTCTTAGTATATGATCAGCACTGAACAGACAGAACCGTCTTGTATCAATGACGACGGCCCTCTGCCAGTCACGTCGCTGCCAACAGCGTACAGTCCGGGTCCCACATCTGCCTATCATACTTCACTGTCAATAACTGTCCTCTCGATGCATTTAAACCCTTATTCATTTAGTCCTCAGTCACCTGACCACTGTTGTCCATTGGTCGTTGATGACAACACAGTCAGGGGTCGTTTCCGGAGATGCAAAGTAATCAATACCGTGATTCCATTGGCCTGTCTGTTGTCTGTCCAATCTGCATGTAACGTAGCATCAGGTTAGTTACATGCCAGAATGAAAACGCGGGGATGTAAGTGGATTAACTGTCCGCACATCGGTATTAGACACTTCCCACTGATTCCTACTCAACAAAGTATACAGTGTTCCTGCTGTATAGGTACGGAAACGCTGTGGTGTGACTGGAATAACTGTCCAGCGGCATTAAACACTATACACTCACCGAATGGGATCGCAAGATCCGAAGGTGTGGCGTGTTATTCCTGTTTCATTCAGCAGCAGCTGACACTCCTGTGTACCAGGGCACTTATTCTGGAAACGTTCGTAGCCTTAAGAATTCTTAACTTTGATCGTAGCCAATGTGTTAAGAATGGGCTTAAGAAGTTCGTAGGCCTACGAACGTTCAGAGAATAGCTAGCCTGATGCAGAACTGTCAGGCCGTTCACTGCAGCATATTGCAACATAAGTTCCGTTAAGTCCTGAGGCGTTATCAGGCCTGTCATGTTCTCTGTATGATGAGTCCAATAACTGTTCTCTAACTGTTACTCTAATGTTATATAAGGAGTGTGTTTATCTCCTACAGGGAAATAATTGCGATGTCTGGACCGAAAATTGAGGTGACCAGGTCTTGATGCCTCTACTCAATATCTCAATAACTCCAAATTTAGACATGGGGTTAGATTTGTTTCTCAGGGTCAGAGTAAATGACGATATGCTAGTAATACCGTGGTGATTTGTTAAAGGCAAATCTGGATCATGGAACCAGAATCAAAAGCATGAACACCAACTGCTGGTGTTGTGGCATGGAGACACCTTCCAAATCTTCATCTATACTTTGACTGCACACCATACAGTGAATTTTCCCAGGAGAAGACGATTCACTTATTACCTAGACCTAATATCATAAACGATTTCCAGCTGTTTCAATGATACTTTATTATACTGACTGAATGGATTTATGAGGTGAGGTGAGGTGAAATTGGGTTTAACGTCGCGCTTGAGAATATTTCGCTCATATGACGACGTGCATGCGTGTGTATGTGTATGTGCGGCTGCTTGTACTAGCCCAGACTGAAGCTGGTTTTATAGTGCTAGCCCACTGAGATACCATGCCGCAGTGAAGCATGAATACCCCACTCAGGCACATTATACTGACTCTGAGCCGACCAGTGCTTGTTGGCCTGGCAGCGCCAGGCAGGGACAAACAAGTACCATATTGTAACGTCTTTTGGTATGACACGGTCGGGGATCGAACCCGCGACCTTCCGCTCTCCGGGCGGACGCTCTAACCACTACACCACGGAGGCGGTCCTGAATGGATTTATAAAGAGGATTCAACAGAATATAATTTTATGTAAAGCTGCTAATAACGGAGTCAAAAAAGGTTTTAGAGGTTTAGCGTCCTATATTTTGTCCAATTATGAAATGAAATTTTCATAAATACATAAAACCGAATACCTTGTCATCTGTAGAGAAAAATTGGCAACATATGTCACAAGATATTTAAGACGTTAGAGAGAAATATTGTTATTTGGAGGAAATAAATGGGGCAGTCTAGACAAAATATATGCAAGGTTATAAAATGTTGCAGTAAACGCCACATCAAGCAAAGGAGACCTACTTACCGCCACCCACTTACGAGAACCCCTCAGCTTAACACCGGTTACCACGTCAGTTGAACATCGGGGAACACTGGTGGTAGAGTTATGTAAGGTGTAGAAACTCGTTACACAGAGTTGCATCATTTGCTCTGATTAATGGTAAATCTATTTAAGCTTTAAACGGTATTGATCTTCGCCTTATCAGGCTTCTAACTGACATACGTTTGATTGTTACGGTAACCTAAGTGTTCGGTCTAAAATTTCGACAGCAATAGATCTTGTAGCCTCTTACTGCATACCCAAACACATCGTGGGGCGCGGTGGGCGAGCTGGCTAAGGCGCCAGGCTAGTGATCCAGCGAGGTTGAGGTGTCGGGATCGAGCCCACCTGTGACCGGGTGTAAAAACCTTTGAGTCAACTTTGTGTGCAGACTCTTTCAGTGTTGTCACAACCCCTAGTGTACAGTACACAACCCTGTGCACTTAAAAGAACCCACGAGTCCGTTGGTATATGACCAGATGGTGGCCACATGAATACGTGCAAACACCTAGTTGCGAGTACAGCAACATGCAGTGAATTTGGACAAAGTACTGTGACAATGTGTCCCAGTCCACCCAGCTGTGAATGGGTACCTCGTTAGGATGAGAAAGCCACAATAACTCTGTGCGCCTAGTGGCTGCAAGAGTTGTATACTCTGCAGGGAGTTGAGATTGATAACACGACGTGTTGTTGAGACTGACATCCAATGATCGAGGGAAAAAATACCAGCGCCTTGAGCAAGAACTAGTTGCCTGGATATGTGCGCAATATAAATTTCGTATAATTATAATAATTACAGTCATCATGACCCTCGTCTTCCACACCATCATCATCATCAGCAGCAGCAGCAGCAGCAGCATTATCATCAGGATAACAACAACAACAAGACTAAGAACGACACACTGATTTGGACACATTCTCCTGTGCTGGGCATTCTTCACGTTCTCAGAAAGAAGCAGAAAGACGTCAGGAAAGGATATTTGGGGTAGAAGGATCGACAATTTGAAAGATGGTCCTAGAGGAGGCATAACCTCCGCTCATATGACGACGTGCATGCGTGTGTATGTGTATGTGCGGCAGCTTGTACTAGCCCAGACTTAAGCTGGTTTTATAGTGCTAGCCCACTGAGATACCATGCCGCAGTGAAGCATGAATTCCCCACTCAGACACATTATACTGACTCCGAGCCGACTAGTCCTTGTTGTACCCATTAATGCCGAGCGCCAGGCAGGGACCAACAGAGACCATATTGTAACGTCTTTTGGTATGACGCGGTCGGGGATCGAACCCGCGACCTTCCGCTCTCCGGGCGGACGCTCTAACCAGTACACCACGGAGGCGGTCAGATTTCCTCAGGTTCTGAATTCCCCATCTGACTGGGACTCAATTTAAATGGGTTTATTTGTTGCTATCGACATTATACATATTCACTGTATAAACAATGTCTTGAGAAGATGAGCAGCCTTGCCGAGTCCTTCACTTTGATGAAGAGGGTTCGATTCCGCACACATGGGCACAATGTGTGAAGCCGATTTCTGGTGTCCTCCGCCGTGATATTGCTGGAATATTGCTAAAAGCGGAGATAAACTAAACTCACTCACTCATTCACTCACTCACTTTGATGAAGTTTGGTGGCCAGCAAAGTAAAACCAGGGGCCTTCTGTTTGCTGCTCAGGACCAGTCACTTCCTTGTCGTAACTGCCAATGTGGCATTGTGCGTCAAAATGTAAATGTGAAATGTAGATTATGTAATGACTTTTGTTTATACTGTCCAACACTTTGACAGCGGATGCCCAGTGTCGGTACAAAACAGCATCTAAGCGACACGATGGCGTCGCTTGGTCATTATATCAACATCTGTGACATACTTGTGGTTTAACTCAGAGGTCCATCCATGGTACGACCCATGATATGTTGAGGGAGTCATGGAAAATGACAACTATAAAATTCTTTGGAAAAGCCCATATCCAAACCAGCTAACCTGAACTTGTCCTTTTTGATAAAACTAATGAATCTTGTATATCATGGAATTTTATGTCCCTTTTGACAGTAATGTGATTAACAAGAATCAGGAAAACCGTGACAAATATGCGGAAATGTTTCAAAAGGTCACGACTGCATCTCAAGTACCAAGCTGTCCCACTACACAGTGTTTTTGGCGCCTTAGTTTTGGTACCTGCTAATCCCTTGACAGAGCACACGACTTTGCTGCCAAGACGTTCGGACTCTCTTGATAATGCAGAAAAGCTACCGAGTTGTATTAAAATTATACGAAAAAGATCTTGGTGGGTTCGACCAGGAAGCGCTTCCTGGGAGAAATCCCATCCACTGCCTGGGCTTTAGAGGGCAGGGACACTGAGCTGATGATGAGCTTTACAAGCCTGATCGTGCCAACATCACCCGAAGCCCGTTTGCTGCATTCAGGTGTTTCAATCTGTAAATAACAACGATGATAATTTATACAGCGCCCAATATCGATCAATAGGGGTTCTATTTGGTTGAACTGAAAACGTTGTCAGCTATTTTGTGGAACATATTGCATCTTAATAAGGTCTTTCCCACATGGGTAAAATGTGTGAAGCCCATATCTGGTGTCACCCGCCGTGATATTGGCGTAAACTAAACTCACTCGCTAATAAGGTCTGTAACTGGACACTATATTTTATTACGGCAACAGGTGAAAGAAATGTGACTGCTCGGTCGCCAATTGTTGTTTATCTGTTTGGTTATAGAGTAGGATAACGCTGGACCACAGACGAGTAGAAGCACCAGTTGCATGTGGGCTGACCAGGTGTGTTAGGAAAGGGCAGGTGTTGTCTATTATGAGTGAGTGAGTGAGTGAGTGAGTTTGGTTTTACGCCGCTTTTAGCAATATTCCAGCAATATAACGGCGGGGGACACCAGAAATGAGCTTCGCACAATGTACCCATGTGGGGATTCGAACCCGCTTATTCGGCGTGACGTGCGAACGCTTTAACCACTTGGCTACCCTACCGCCCCCCGTCTATTATGAGCAAGAAGAATAATGTTTGATTTCATCCGTTGTTTGACATGAACTAAGTGGAGGGTTTTGAAGAATGGTGGTTTATGTTCCCAGTACAAGTAACAGTATCAGCTGGTTTGGGTTTCCTTACCGGTTGGTTGGGAATGCATGGTGAAATGTTGAGGAACACAGAATTACAGTCATGTGCAGTTAAACACCATGCATTTTCAGAGACACACGAGCTGCTTCACTAAACGACCAATCCACAGGTACGTCGGTTTTGACCGAAACACCATCATCATCTATTGACATCATCCTCCACGTCAGCATTAACATCATCATCAGCATCAGCAGCAACAGCAGCACTAGAGTCCAACTCCAACCTGATCAGATTGTCAGGCTCACTGACATCGATGATTTAAATGAGTGAACCCACATCGCGAATATCTCTCCTCCTGATGACAATCACAGAATTCGAGTGGTAGGGCAGCCTAGTGGTTAGTTAATTCACGGGGTTCGATTCCCCACATGGGTCCAATGTGTGAAGTCCATTTCCGGTGTCCACCACCGTGATAGCTGAAATATTGCTAAAAGTGGCGTAAAACTAAATTCACTCCCTCCCTCTTTCACTCACTCACTCGGCTATTCACAAACCGACGTCACATAGCCTGGGGTATTGCTTATTTTGGCGTTGAACAACAAAGAAATCTTCCAACCGAGATAGGCCAACACTGCGCAAGTATTGCAGAGATGATGCAACAATAGATTCAGTTTGTTTGTTTCCGTAACAAAACCGAAATCACAGCTGTGTCGTCGCCGTTCGATATATTGCCGTCACACCAGCTCATTTCACGGTCCTGCTGCACACACTGCATGCTACATCTACTGCACGACGAGGACGCAACTAATCATGCTGCTGGGATGGATACAAATGGGAAACACTGTTTGCCCCATTGGATTAACCTGTGACGGAAAGGTAATGAAGAATGAATGTTTACTATCATAAATAACAGCATTTCGTTTTTGTCACAGCACGTCATCTGATCAGGTAGCTGAGGCCAAAGGGGTGGATATACTGCTATATTCTGCTTGAACTATATCGAAATCTATGTATCTGTACTTTCAGATGAGCTAGGTATCTGTATAGTGTTGTAAGGATTCTCTGTCCTTAAATTGTGATGTTGGAGTGTGTACATAACAATGATAATACTTTATCACCCCTAGGTGAATTCTTTTTTAAATTATTAACTGATGACATTCTTAAATATTTAAAATGACATAGAGGGTAAGGAAGCACAAAATACCACAATAGATAAACAAAGTTAACGGTCATTTAAAAGGCGAATACTTGCTGGAATAAAAGAATTTTGAACTCTTTTTGTTTTGAAACGGGGCATATGTAGTATCGGCGGTGTGAAGGTAAAAGATTACATTCAGAAAATACAACGTTGCTATAATGAGATAAAATTCTCTCAGAGAGGTTAAGAACACGGGAATATAAGCGAGAAGGTAAATCCGAAACAGACACCCCAGAGATTGTACTTATAATTAAAATGGGTTGGTTAAGCCAGAGACCATATAATAGACCTATGATATGGTCTCTGGTTAAGCTAAGATTTGCTTTTGATGTTAAGAGAGCCATACCTGCATTGAATTGAAAAGGTGAAAATACTTTCAACAAAACGACGATTAACAGCAGCAGCACCTTTTTGCTAATGTTAAAAGATCTCAGTTTGCGCATAAAATACAATATGGCTTGTGAGTGTGAATTTGTAAAAATGATGGACTTGGTCCTATATGGCGACATGAAACCTGAACTCAACTCCACTCACCTGACCTACATTGCAACCATTATATCAGATGAAATTTTTTAATGCAACTGTATTTTGTTTAATCAGTGACTGATTCTGTGAGTGAAGATCTGGGTCTTAAGCAACCCATGCTTATCGTGAGAGGCTACTAACGAGAACGGGTGGTCAGGCTAGCTTGTTGATACTTGTTATCGTATCCCTGGTCGGGAATTGATAGATACAATGAATTTATACATTGATACACTTATGTTTGACACAGTTATAAGGGTTCAGATCGGGACACGGATGCTATATTTACCCGGCTACCAATAGGTCCTGTAAATAGGTCACGGTGTAAATAGTACTTCCGGTGACAAACAACGTTTCATACCTTTTCCAATGGTCTCATGGTTGTCAGCTGACAGTAAGGAACCGATAATCCTAGCAGGAATAACAAATTCTCGATCTAACCATTCCCACATTAGTCAACTATTACTACTGTCAACAGCTGTGACAGCCAAACATGGTTCTACACTTGGACCGGTCTAGTAAAGTCATATTTTGCGGTCGCGCAATTTGGAACCAGAACTGCTCGCGCAAAGGGAGCCGGGAACCAGCTTAGTACCGGAAGTAGCGCCTCGCGAGACGTACAGGCCCTATTAACCTACCTATCTTAAATTGATGAGACAAAACCCTTTGCACATTCATAGGAAATATCTGCGAAAAGCAGAGACGATTGTACAGTCGATTAAAACAGATGTGTATGGCATCATTGTGTATAGTCATCCAGTGTATAAATTATCTATAACGCCTACGATCTTTTACGATTGTTAGCAGAATGTGTATGATAAGCACCATCTGCTAGCTGAAACTGGATGTATAACAGTCTTCAAAGTTCAACATATCATGGTATTTAAGATAATTAAGTACAAATTGCCCTCTTAAATATGCATTCCGAGATGAAGTACTGTATTCAAACGACTGAAAATTTAAAATTATCATGTCTACATTTTTATTGCAACCATCGAGAAGGGAAGTATGTAAACATGTATGACAGTAAACAACGATTATAACTAAATTTGTTCGCAATAACCGTAGTTCGTTATGCACATTTCTACTAAAATATTCTGCAAGTGACAAGGACCTACAAAACGTTCGTTACATCCGAACATTTGTGTTCGTTATAAACCAACATTATCGTATTGTGTAAATGTGAAACGGAATTATATAAAATGAACTTACATTTACAACATGGCCATACATTTCCCTTCTAAATGCAAGGTCATTCGTGTGAGCACCGTTGAAACTTGTATGAAGCCATCCGTATTGTGTGTGTGTTTTTGTCTCTAACCTAAATCAACGACAGAAGGCGGGAAAACAAAGACAAATTAGAAAAACTACTCTATAAATGTATCAATGGTGTAAACTAAAATATACAAGAAATATACACCTTTGGGATTATATTCAAAAACAACGAACGTCGTAAATATTTTTAAACGTGTGTGAATGTGATTTACAAGTAACAAGCATTGTGTACGTGATCCAAAGACGCCAACACGGTCCCAAACCACCAGGTGTGGGCGATCTCATGTACGTCAGTATACCCTCTTTGCTGCGGAAACATTTGTTTACAAAATATATTGGTTGGTTAATTGGTTTGTTGTTTAACGCCGCGCTCAGCAATATTTATTATTTATTATTATAGGATATTTTTATAGCGCACATATCCACGCACGAGTGCATGCTCAAGGCGCTGGTATTTTTTGCCTCGTATCATTGGATGTCAATCTCAACGGCACATCGCATTATCAATCTCAACTCCCTGGGGAGTATACAACTCTTGCAGCCACTCGGCGCACCGAGTTATTGTGGCTTTCTCATCCTAACGAGGTACCCATTCACAGTTGGGTGGACTGGGACACATAGTCACAGTACTTTGTCCATGTTCACTGCACGTTGCTGTACCCGCAACTAGGTGTTTGCACGTATTCATGTGGCCACCATCTGGTCAAATACCAACGGATTCGTGGGTTCTTTTAAGTGCACAGGGTTGTGTACTGTACACTAGGGGTTGTGACAACGCTGAAAGAGTCTACACACAAAGTTGACTCCAAGGTTTTTACACCCGGTCACAGGTGGGCTCGATCCCGACACCTCAACCTCGCTGGATCACTAGACTGGCGCCTTAGCCAGCTCGCCCACCGCGGCCCATATTCCAGCTATATGGTGGTGGTCTGTAAAAAAACGATTCTGGACCAGACAATCCAGTGATCAACAGCAAGAGCGTATAAAAATAATATTTCATGAAATAAGGTAAACGGGGTTCATAACTGCGATGTTTGTGTCGGTATAGCTGCTGGAAGAAGATGAAGCTGCAGAGTCAGCCAATGTGATACCAGGAAGGCCACTCGAATATAACGTACAAAGTTCGAGGGAGTTATTTTGGTTTAATTTAATAACCATGTAGGGTTGATGGGGTAGTCAAGCGTTTTAAGTCACAGTGGGTGAGGGGCGGTTTGGTAGCCCACTGGTTATAGCGCTCGTTCGTCACGCCTAACACTAAGTGTGAAGCCCAATTCTGCTGTCCCCCGCCATGACATTGCAGGAATATTGTAGGAATATTGCGGCGTAAAACTAAACTCATCCACCCACTCAATAATATCTATTCAATTGACTGAAGATGTCATTTGTGCTCAATATAAACGTTGTGCCTCTGAGGTATGTTACTGAAAACCATTTGAAATGTCAACAGAGTTGTTTAAGGCTCAAGTTACGAAGCAAAGCTAATTCAAGTAGAATGTAATTATTATTCATGTCCTGAGTTCTAAATACACTCAATTATTTAAGTTAATAACTTAACCATTCGAAGTTAAATATATTTTGAATTTTTCTTTTCTTTTAATATTCAAAAAAAATTTTGATATGTTTATTTCCCCGTAGATTCCATTGCAGTACCAGAATATTTGATCAAAGACAATGTAAGGAGACTATAACCAGTTAACGTGAATGAATCATACATTACTACCTAAAAGTTCATTCCCCTTATCGCGCTAAGAACGCGTGTAACACGCATGTGACACGAGTGTGCAACGGGTGTGTAACGCGTTTAAGTCCCGTGTCACACGCGTGTGCAACGAGACACGCACGCGTGTTGACGTCACTTATATCAAAGAGATGAAATCAGCTCGACAAGGAAAGCAATGATTTCACAGGTACATGCGGTAGTACGGGAGACATTACATAGGTCAGGTAACACTTAGACTTACGTTGGAGTTGCTGTGTACACTGACAGTGGGGTGGCCTAGTTCTGAAAACGATCGCTCATCACGCCGAGGACACGGGTTCGATTCCCCACATGGGTTCAATGTGTGAAGCCCATTTCCAGTGTGCCCGCCGTGATATTGCTGACATATTGCTAAAAGAAGCGTAACACTAAACTCACTCACTCACTCCTGTGCACATAGTGAATAGTAGTCAGGATGAAGGCCTGGGTTCGATTCCCCACATGGATACAACAAATGAATGTAACTTTTGGTATCCCACGAGTAATTCTGCTGAAATATTGCTAAAAGTGGCGTAAAACTAAACTCACTCCCATAGTAAGTAGAGACATCATTTCGTAATGACATAATTCCATTCTTATCATAATTATTGGAATTTCGGGTTAAATATTTCTTCAGTAACTTCAATCGGAGCGCGGGGTTTGAATTATCAAAATGTATGGTTAACTAGAGTCGGTGAGTTCACCGCATTATCTGACCGTGTCAACCATTGCTGAATATATCAGTCACTAGATTGTCTGGACCAAACTCGACTGTTTAATTACCCATAGTTTTCGCATAGCTGTAACTGTGCATAGAGGGACGTTTAAATAACACATCCATGTGTCAATAAAGTCAGCGCGCCTGACCACCCGATAAAAACAGTAACATGAAGCTTAGTATTGCTACTCGTAACGATATGTCAAGTTTGGTTGTTCGTAAAGATTACTTTTAGTGTTCTTTACGTACGTACTAAGCCTAAGAAGCCACAATACGGTTTGCAGGGTTGCGTCCCTTAGGAACACCAGAAGCCTGAGATGGTGGCTCAAATTTCGTTTCGCCCACGTGTCCAGGGTACTCAGCACCACAGTTGGTTTCGTCGTAGTGGTTAACTCCTGAGAGCTGTATCATGGGATGCTTTACCCCCGCACTGAGCTGACTCATACAACTAGACTATTGTTAGAAGCGGCATCAAACCCAAATCACTCACTCATTCGTGTGTTCATAAACGCTTTAATGCCACTACCGTATTTTTGTCATTTTCAAGTAGTACATATTTTTACTATACCTTCTGTGTTCATCAGGATCCGGGGCGGTTGGGTAGCCTTAGTTGTTAAAGCGTTCGCTCGGCACGCCGAGGACCCGGGTTCGATTCCCCACACGGATTCAATGCGTGAAGCCCATTTCTGGTGTCACCCGCCGAGATATTGCTGAAATACTGCTTAAAACCTCACTCAATCATCAGGATCATTACTGTATAATCGCGAAGGTTATTGAAGTAACTATGGTATCAAGGTACACATGAACTTTATGTATATCTATATATGCTATAGCTTTAGGCATGCCTAACTGAATTAAATACATTAAATGTCCTACGTTCTATTTAATGATGACATATGAGTGGCGAGAATGAGCAGTTGTGAGTGATCTGATCTTGACACATCGATCCATCGTATCTCAATATAACATCGAATGATATTTGTTGATTCCCTGTTGGAAAATGATGGTTTTTATGATAAAAACAAAATTAATATGAATACTGGTCGACAAAGATACATCGTGCTTAGTGATTTGGCTGTGAAAAAGATACAGACGTAGGCTGTTTTCAGCAATGCATAGTGTCTCCATGTTGTACTTTACAATATCACCCAACCCGTGAAGATCCGGGTTAGAATTGGTCTTCAGCAACTCACGCTTGTCGTAAAAGGCGACTCACGCTGAGTAACGGGATCGGGTGGTCATGCTCGCTGAAATGGTTGACACATGTCATCGTACCTCAATTGCACAGATGAGATCATTAGATTGTCCGGTCCAGACTCGATTATTTACAGACCGCCGCCATATATTGCTGGAATATTGCTGAGTGTGGCGCAAAACAGCAAACCAACAAACTACATAATCACCTATTTCATCCTTCACGCTGTTGGCAAAGTCAGTCATCGCGAATTCGACTTGAGAACAAATGAGATCAGAGAGAGAACTGAAATGCAATGCTACTTCTCCAAGGTCCTGATCACAGCTGACAGCTGATCACCTTCCGGGTCGGCAGGACTAGATAGCATTACCACCCAATTACAACCCAACCCAGATGTGCCCGCCATACAGAACAACGTCTTCTGACCTTGATATTCTCCCAAGGGCTGCAGCCAAGTACGGTTGTAGCGAACTAGAATTAGAGCTCCCATGGAGTTCTTTATAATCGTAGTAACTGCACGCCTTGGAGAATATCTAGGTTAGAATCGGTCACTCATGTTAGTTCGTTTCAACCGTAGTTCGTTATATCGTATTTATATCATAGTTCGTTTAATCACTCTGATCTGAGTGAGTGAGTTTAGTTTTACGCCGCCTTTAGAAATATTCCAGCACTATCACGGCGGGGGACACCAGAAATGGGCTTCACACATTGTACCCATGTGGGGAATCGAACCCGGGTCTTCGGCGTGACGAGCGAACGCTTTAACCACTAAGCTACCCCACCGCCCCACTCTGATCTGAAAATGTATGCATGTTGACCCCATCATGACTATCCCATAACATGGTTGGTCGTGTGGAAGGCTGCCCCGTTTCCATAAGGATAGTAAAAACTTTGGAGTCAACTTTGTGTGCAGACTCTTTCAGTGTTGTCACATCCCCTAGTGTACAGTACACAACCCTGTGCACTTAAAAGAACCCACGAGTCCGTTGGTATATGACCAGATGGTGGCCACATGAATACGTACATACACCTAGTTGCGGGTACAGCAATGTGCAGTAAAACTTGGACAAAGTACTGTGACTATGTGTCCCAGTCCACCCAGTTGTGAATGGGTACCTCGTAAGTATGGGAATGCCACAGTAACTCGGTGCGCCTAGTTGCTGCAAGAGTTGTACGCTCCCCAGGGAGTTGAGATTGACATCCAGTGAACGAGGGAAAACCTACGCCTTTGAGCAGCGTTGAGCTTGATATCGGCATCTATACAAATGAACGAGGATATACTACGGTTATAAACAAACTATAACGAGGGGCGCGCCTTTGAGCAGCATGAAACAGCGAGCTGGATATCCATTAGTTCGTTATAAGCGCTTCGTTAAAAATACAAATGCGCATTGCATTGACATATATGGATGGATATTTGACTACGGTTGAATAACATGAACTACCTTTGACGAGGGCGACTAATTGTGACATAAAACTAACATGAAACTGAACAGCGCCTTTGACAAAACTTCCTTCGTTATGAAACTACCATTGACATAGTTCGTTATGACATATGAAAACTACCTTTGACGTTCGTTTAAATATGAAACCACGTTACGTATGAAGGACGTATCAACACATGGCGGGCATAATGCGCTATCTTTGACATATTGAAACTACCTTTGACGTATATACCTTTGAAACTACCCTTTGACATATGAAACTACCTTTGACGTGACACGTATGAAACTACCTTTGACGTATGAAACTACCTTTGACATATGAAACTACCTTTGACGTATGAAACTACCTTTGACGTATGAAACTACCTTTGACATATGAAACTACCTTTGACATATGAAACTACCTTTGACATATGAAACTACCTTTGACATATGAAACTACCTTTGACGTATCAAGTGAGGTTGGTAGGAAAACCATGTACGAAGTTCGGATCATATCCTCCGACCCGTGAAGATCCGGGTTAGAATCGATCTTCAGTAACCCATGGTTGTCGAAAGAGTCGACTAAAGGGATCGGGTGGTCAGGCTCGCTGACTTGGTTGACACATGTCATCGTATCCCAATTGCGTAGATCGATGCGCGTTCTGTTGATCACTGGATTGTCTGGTCCATACCCCCTTATTTACAGACCGCCGCCATATAGCTGGAATGTTGCTGAGTGCGGCGTAAAACAACAAACTATCATCTTCATCTGACTCACTCACTCACTCACTCATATTTTCCGTGCCGGCTTAATGGGGATTGGGTGGCAAGGCTTGTGTTTCAGTGATCAGGATGGCGTGGAAATATGTTCATGGCCGGTATGTCAGGTGTGTCAGGTTGGCATTTGGCTATTGTTCCAGGTTGTTTTGACGTCACAGAACTATTGCTGACTGTGTCGTTACAATTATTCACCAACACACAATGACAGTAAATCCCAAACCTGTTTTGTAGGCCGCATGTCGACGCATATGCAGTGACCTTTATTATATACGTTAACTACCTCAGTGTGTATGTAGGCTGACAGGCTTACATTATCTCAAACCTGTTTAGAATGGCAAATCCAAATCGGCTTCTAATCTCTCCGCAGCGAAATACATTCGGTGGAACAGTTTTCACGAAGCCTTGGGGCGTAAGTAAATTCCTATCTTAACGTGTACAAGCAGCCTGATAGTACATAATATTAGAGATGTGGGTCACAAGAAATACTATTCCGTAGTAAATATAGCGTCGTGTAGGATGTCAGGTGCTGGCGATTAGAGATGGGTTGGGTGTGTCATTTCAGAGGCGGTCGGGTAGCCTAATTGTTAAAGCGGCCGCTCGTCACGCTGAAGACCCAGGTTCGCTTCCCCACATGGGTACAATGTGTGAAGCCCGGGGTCCCTCGCCGTGATATTGTTCGAATATTGCTTAAAGCGGGGTAGAAGCATGCTCGTTTACTTATTTCACTATACAACAGCATGACAAGTCTCCCACGCGTATTGCGAAGCATAGTTTCACTTAATCTGTTTGACCTTTTTGATAAATTCAGACATAGTAATTTTCGCTTTTATCTTATCACAACTGTGCCTACGTTATTTTTTCGTTTTATATCATAGAATTCTGGTCACGTCTTCATTGAATGACCTGAGTAGGATTGAGTATGGTTTTACGCCGCTTTTAGCAATATTGTGGGGAACCCCAGAAATGGGCTTCACATATTGTACCAATGTGGGGAATCGAACCCAGGCTAGCTATTCTCGAAACGTTCGTAGCCTTACGAACTTCTTAAGCCCATTCTTAACACACTGGCTTCGATCAAAGTTACGAACTCTTAGGGCTACGAACGTTTCGAGAATAAGGGCCCAGGTCTTCAGCTTGACCAGCGAACGCTTTAACCACTAGGCTACCCCTCGTCCCGACTCAATGACCTGATGCTATATATATGGAGTTGGACATATTTTGCCACAATTGTGCTGACGAAGATAAGTAATTTCGTCAGTAATTTCACCATATTTCACCATATATAACCACATTTCACCGCCTCCGAGATAGTGACGGATCGTCCGCCAGAACAGTAGGTGGTCATTTGATCGACAACGTCACGCCACAATTACGTTAAGCGTGGGTGAGTGAGTTTAGTTTTACGCCGCACTCAGCAATATTCCAGCTATATGGCGGCGCGCTGTAAATAATCGAGACTTGACCAGACAACCCAGTGGTCAACAGCATGAGCATCGATCTGCGCAAATGGGAACCGATGACATGTGTCAATCAAGTCAGCGAGCCTGACCACCCGATCCCGTTAGTCGCCTCTTACGACAAGCATAGTCGACTTTTGTGGCAAGCATGGGTTGCTGAAGACCTATTCTACCCCGGATCTTCACGGGTCAATTACGTTAAGATGTGGTACTTTTTGTTACCCTGCCTCACGGTCAGCATCAAGTGAATAAAATAAATACTAGATGACTCGGAATAAGTAATTAACCTGTGTGGTGTCCATGCTCAACTACAGCATGGTATCCCAGTATTCTAACAGTAAAAACATTCTGACATCAGTCCATGCATACACGTCACTGTTTAAATGCAATCATCCCGAATGCAACGTTAAGCTCTAGTTCACACCGCCATATAGCTGGAATATTGCGTTAAACATCAAACCAACCCTTTTTCACATCACCTCACATCACCTCACATCACCTCTCCAAAGAAAGAAGCCTCTTGTGTTAGTTATTCGAAAACATATTGGGCCTCGTCCTACAAAGCGGTCGCGCTATACGACAGTCGTAGGTCTATGTTACAGTATGGAATTACCGATCACCTAAGCGTTACGATGTCTTTGTGGAACGAGGCCCTGGTTTCTGTGACCTACACCTCATTCACCTTCCATAGAAGCCTATAAAGTAGGACACAAAAGCAAGTCACTTTTCTGGAGAAAATTAATTCGCCCAGGTCAGGTGAAGCATTTGATGAGTTTCTTATTTGACATGTTTGTTACGGAGTCGTGTTGGTATTCAGTGTCAAGTTGCAGTTAATGGTATGGCGCCGATGAATCAGTTAGATATCAAAGATTTAAAATTAATCATAGATATCATGATAATCTCATTTTAAATTCAGTTTGACATTTTGAGCGGATTAAGGTAAATGATTTACAATAAAATATCACTATACTCCTCGTCAGCTAGTTCCTGAAAAAAAAGACCAAAAATGGACATGCTGTTCATTTAGGGAAATTGTATGAAACATACAAGACCTTCAGGATGATGTCTCAAGCTCGAGACAAACGTTTGTTCGACATGTTGATCATCAACTTACGCAATGTTTATCAACCAAACGCACTCATATGAAACACCGAGACGCCTATTCTGCACTCAAGCTAGATATACAGGACACGATAACAATGTTGCATTTGATTTATTCTACCATGGTTGGACCGCATGACTCATCCCGGCACGAACCGAGCCTTTCAGTTGATCGGATACGACATAGCCTTCCGACAGTGACTATTAAGTAGATCAGCTGAAAATAGTGTGTTTACGTGAAGCGCGTTCATCGCCAGAACCTCGGTGTGCATATCAAGGAATTGAAGCTCGCTTCAGTCCAACTAAGCTACGTACTGACCATGAATATCACTTATACGTTTATGCTTCTAATACCACGGGGTTATGGATATGAGGGTCTGTGCTAAATATATCAAATATTTAATTGAAATAAGCCAATTCTCCTTGCACGGGATTGGCGGCTGTACAGATCGTGTTTCGTGGATGGTTCATGCAGCTTTCATAAGATTGGTCTGAGCTTTTTTTACGCATTCCTGTCCAAATAATTTAATTGTTCTTTCTGTGACAGCCCATCGTGCTGACAATGTCAAAACCGGAAGCAATGGATTCTTGTCCTCCCGAGATAAAGATTTTATACCCAAACGAAGGGAAGGCTTGATTGTCTCTTGATCCATGAAACCAGCCGATCAATCCGCTGACTGAATGGTTTATTCTCATGAAGATCACGCAATAGTGACATAGAGAAAAATGTACAGATTTGTTTCATGGGAGCATACGTAGTCCGGTTTTCACATAGTTGCTTATTTTTAACAATAGTGCTTTATGCGTACAAGACATGAGGGATATAAATTTATCGAATGATGGATAATTACAATAATAGTTTGGTAGGAATGAATTTCTTACATTACTTAAACATGGACAATATAACATGAAGTGAAGTTCATCTCCTATTGTGTTCTTACACAGTGTACATAATCTTTCTTCTTTAATAATATTATACCATCTTCCTGTTTCTATTGAAAGTTTATGGTTACAAGTTCTAATATAGGTAAGCCAAATGCGTACATTTAATGACCAGGTTAAGGTGTGTTCTATATACCAAGGGGGCGGTGGGGTGGTCAAGTGGTGAAAGCGTTCGCCCATTACGAGGAAGATCCGGGTTCGAGTCCCCTCATGGGGTCAGTGTTCGAAGCCCATTTCTGTGTCCCTCGCCGCGATGCTCTAGATATAAACTCTGTCAAAAAAGAAACGCAACCCCTGTCCTCAGATATGAAAAATTCGTTTGAATGAAGTTATTGCTTCCAAACTAAATGTTATTCGAATGTATTGAAATTATACACGTAATTAATGAAGATTACCATCCAAACAACTGCATTTGTACGCATAAGTGTATTTTATTGCTTATTCCGTCACAACGCATGAAATGACCCTCATGGTGACTTCGCACAAAAAAAACACATGCAAATCATGAAAATGGCAGTTAATGTAGGGGTGTATAAAAGCCCATGTGCTTTCGTATTATATTCATTCATTTGTCGCATGAAAAACTGTGTGAAAATGCCACGATTGAGTGCTGCCGACCGAAATATCGCCATTGGTCGTGTTCAAGCCGGAGAAAGTTTTGGAACTGTTGCACGGCACCTAAATGTTCACAAAACAACGATATCCCGACTTTGGAGCCGCTACAAGAACTTCAATTTGACCAACGATCGCCCGAGAAGTGGAAGGCCAAGAATCACGACCCCCCTTCAAGATCGGTACATCCGGGTCCATCACCTGCGTAATCGGCATGCCCTACCAACCGTGACTGCCACACAAATACCAGGTTTGAGGAGAGTGTCAGCTCAAACGATTAGGAACCGTCTGAAAGAAGCGGGTTTACGTGCCTGTAGACCAGTTGTTGGACCTGTACTACCCCCTACATCTCCGCCGACGACTCAGGTGGTGCAACAACGTAAGGATATGGACTTTACAAAACTGGAGGCGCATCTGGTTTTCTGATGAATCCCGTTTTCTTTTGCAACATCACGACGGAAGAAAACGTGTGTATAGGAGACGTCATGAACGTTTTGCGCCCATCTGCGTCCGACAGGGGGACAGATTTGGCGGAGAAAGCGTTATGGTTTGGGGATCCATCTCATACAACCAGAAATCAGACTTGGTGATCGTTGAAGGGAACCTGACAGCCCAACGTTACATCAACCACGTATTACAGCCTCACCTTCTCCCGATTATTGACCAACAGACACAGATTTTTCAACGGGACAACGCCCGGCCTCATACTGCACGTGCAACAATGAACTTTCTGCAGAATTCCAACGTCAATGTCTTGCCATAGCCCTCTAAATCACCAGACCTCAACTCTATTGAACACCTGTGGGATACTCTGGGTCGACGCGTACGTCAACGTCAGCCGCCGCCACAGACGCTGCAACAGCTCGGCGTTGCACTGCAGGAGGAGTGGGGAGCCATTCCCCAGGAAAGAATCCGGCGTCTTATCCGTTCTTGTCCAAGGAGATGCCGTGCAGTGATTGCAGCGCGTGGTGCTCATACGAGATACTGAGAAAGACGCCCCCCTGGTGACAAACTGGTGTCTGTGAGATGACTTTTGAAATGACAATTTTAAACATGCCCATCTTGGTTATTATTCTGCCAAATTTCAGACTTCTGTCTTAAATAATAAAAATGCTGTGTCGTCTTAAAACTTCAGATCAAAATCTCTAAAATACAGGGGTTGCGTTTCTTTTTTGACAGAGTTTATTTCTAAAAGCAGTGTAAAACTACAGTTGGCCTGTCTAATGATAATAGCGCCCATTTGGCAAGTACTATATGTGATATAATTAATTTAATTTATATGATTGGTTTAACCATCTTGCCATCATAGTGCTTTACGCCCATGATAATCAGACAGATCATACATGTAAAGTAATTTGTTTTTGTTGCTATCTGTTGATAGTTTATTTGACTTTGATAGAATCCTTCAAGTCTCTCTTAGAGACCTCGTACAAAATTTATGTTCAATAAATTATCCATAATCATTTAATTTTCACCAACACTTCAGCTCTAGCAGCCTTAAGCATCCCCCTTGTCAAACCCTACCAAACTAAACAGACCCCCCTTTCAGTCCTAACAGCCATTACCCATCCTCTTTTCATTTCGAGCACCTTAAACTCACCCCTTTCAGTCCTAGCAGCCTTTACCCATCCTCTTTTCATCTCGAGCACCTTAAACTCACCCCCTTCAGTTCTAACAGCCATTATCCATCCTCTTTTCATATCGAGCACCTAAACTCACCCCCTTTCAGTCCTAGCAGACTTTACCCATCCTTTTTTCATCTCGAGCAGCTTAAACTGACCTCCTTTCAGTCCTAGCAGACTTTACCCATCCTCTTTTCATCTCGAGCACCTTAAACTCACCCCCTTTCAGTCCTAGCAGCCATTACCCATCCTCTTTTCATCTCGAGCACCTTAAACTCACCCCCTTTCAGTTCTAACAGCCATTATCCATCCTCTTTTCATCTCGAGCACCTAAACTCACACCCTTTCAGTCCTAGCAGACTTTACCCATCCTCTTTTCATCTCGAGCACCTTAACCTCACCCCCTTTCAGTCCTAGCAGACTTTACCCATCCTCTTTTCATCTCGAGCACCTTAAACTCACCCCCTTTCAGTCCTAGCAGACTTTACCCATCCTCTTTTCATTTCGAGCACCTTAACCTCACCCCCTTTCAGTCCTAGCAGCCATTACCCATCCTCTTTTCATCTCGAGCACCTTAAACTCACCCCCTTTCAGTTCTAACAGCCATTATCCATCCTCTTTTCATTTCGAGCACCTAAACTCACCCCCTTTCAGTCCAAGCAGACTTTACCCATCCTCTTTTCATCTCGAGCAGCTTAAACTCACCCCCTTTCAGTCCTAGCAGACTTTACCCATCCTCTTTTCATCTCGAGCACCTTAAACTCACCCCCTTTCAGTTCTAACAGCCATTATCCATCCTCTTTTCATCTCGAGCACCTAAACTCACACCCTTTCAGTCCTAGCAGACTTTACCCATCCTCTTTTCATCTCGAGCACCTTAACCTCACCCCCTTTCAGTCCTAGCAGACTTTACCCATCCTCTTTTCATTTCGAGCACCTTAAACTCACACCCTTTCAGTCCTAGCAGACTTTACCCATCCTCTTTTCATCTCGAGCACCTTAAACTCACCCCCTTTCAGTCCTAGCAGCCTATACCCATCCTCTTTTCATCTCGAGCACCTTAAACTCACCCCCTTTCAGTGCTAGCAGCCTTTACCCATCCTCTTTTCATCTCGAGCACCTTAAACTCACCCCCTTTCAGTTCTAACAGCCATTATCCATCCTCTTTTCATTTCGAGCACCTAAACTCACACCCTTTCAGTCCTAGCAGACTTTACCCATCCTCTTTTCATCTCGAACAGTTTAAACTCACCCCCTTTCAGTCCTAACAGCCATTACCCATCCTCTTTTCATTTCGAGCACCTAAACTCACACCCCTTTTCAGTCCTAGCAGACTTTACCCATCCTCTTTTCATCTCGAACAGTTTAAACTCACCCCTTTCAGTTCTAACAGCCATTATCCATCCTCTTTTCATTTCGAGCACCTAAACTCACACCCTTTCAGTCCTAGCAGACTTTACCCATCCTCTTTTCATCTCGAACAGTTTAAACTCACCCCCTTTCAGTCCTAACAGCCATTACCCATCCTCTTTTCATTTCGAGCACCTAAACTCACACCCTTTCAGTCCTAGCAGACTTTACCCATCCTCTTTTCATCTCGAACAGTTTAAACTCACCCCCTTTCAGTTCTAACAGCCATTATCCATCCTCTTTTCATTTCGAGCACCTAAACTCACACCCTTTCAGTCCTAGCAGACTTTACCCATCCTCTTTTCATCTCGAACAGTTTAAACTCACCCCCTTTCAGTCCTAACAGCCATTACCCATCCTCTTTTCATTTCGAGCACCTAAACTCACACCCTTTCAGTCCTAGCAGACTTTACCCATCCTCTTTTCATCTCGAGCAGTTTAAACTCACCCCCTTTCAGTCCTAGAAACTCATCTCATTTTAGTAGTAGCAGCTTTTATACCCACCCTCTTTTCAGTTCGAGCAGCTTAAACACATCCTCTTTTCACTCCTAGCAGCCATTACCCATCCTCTTTTCAGCTCGAGCATCTTAAATTCACCCCCTTTACATTAAGCTCTATTAACCGTTTCGAAACCCTTCTCCATCGGATTTCCGATACAGACATGATTGTATGTATGCTGTATCGCGTGGACTATAATTTTGTACAACTCTGCAAGGTAGGATTTCAACAACCCAGGAACTATAAGTATAGTTGTGTCTGGAATCCGAGCCCACGGCCAATGTATCTCAACAAGAGGCTGGGCGTCCTTCCTAAAATATATTCTGAAATCTGTATGCATTACAGTAGATTGATTCAGAATGTACATACATATTCGATTCAAGTTTCAGTACATATGACATCATTTTGTTATTCTGGGGCCAAGTTGGCAAAGATGCATAAAAAATGCCCGAAAGCATACATATGACCTTTGCTTTCAACACGGCGGATCAAATAAGTAATGATTCACCGATTTGGCCAATCCGTCATTAATTCTCTGGCCCCAAGCCAGGCGATCGATAGCGACGGAGATCGTATTTTGAAATCTGCTTGAAATAGACCAGCTGTTTGTGACTGACATCGATTTCAGTGCAAGTGTGATTGAAATGTGTTTCACTTCATCGCCGGTCTTGCATTAAAGCGCGTTCTCAAAGGGGCCGTGGTTGAGCAATAAGTCTATCTGTCCACTATTTAACAGCTGTCCATATACGACTGCGATGGCCTGTCTGCCTACGTCTTTTCATTGACGTAATTATGATGTGCGTCGTTGTTGTTCGTTTGATCGCTCTGATCTGAAAATGTATGCGTGCTGATTCTATCATGCCTATATCAACGCATTAGATGGTTGTCTGTTCGTGTGGACGTCTGCCTCTCCGTGTCCATAAAGGATACAATAAACTACGGTTATATCGAACTTTATCCATGTGTGTCCCTGTGTGTGTCCATTTATTTATTTCCTGTCCATCTGTACGTGTGCTCATCCGTTTGTGTGTTCAATTATCTGTCTACCAATCGAATTGTGTAGTCGTCTGTCTGTGTGTCCAATTATCTGTCTTTAGATATGTCTGTATACTCGTCTGTCTGAGGGGCCGTTAGTCTGTATCCAATTATCTGTCTTCCCATTTGTGTGGTCATCTGTCCATCTGTCCATTTATCTGTCTTAAGATATGTCTGTAGACCCGGCTGTCTGTGAGATCATCTGTCTGTCCAATCATCTGTCTGCCCATCTACCTGTGTGGTCATCTGTCTATCTGTCCATTTATCTGTCTTCCCATATGTGTGGTAGACTCTGTCTGTCTGTTCAATATCCAATTATCGTTCTTCCCATTTACCTGTGTGGTCGTCTGTCTATCTGTTCAATTATCTGTCTTCCCATCTACCTGTGTGGTCGTCTGTCTATCTGTCCAATTATCTGTCTTCCCATCTACCTGAGTAGTCGTCTGTCTATCTGTCCAAATATGTGTCGTTAGATATGCCTGTATACTCTTGTGTCTGTGGGGTCGTCTGTCTGTATCCAATTATCTGTCTTCCAATCTTTGAGGTCTTATGTCAGTGTGTCCAATTATCTGTCATCCCGTCGATATCTGTGGTCGTCTGTCTGTGTGTCTAATTATCTGTCTTCCAGTCTGTTTGTGTGCTCGTCTGTCTATGTCCAGTTATCTGTTTTCCCATCTACCTGTGTGCCCATATGTGTATCTATGCGTGTGTCCATCTATCTGTGTGTCTATTTATATGCCCTCCGTGGGTCTATGTGTGTGCCTATATGTTTGCCCATCTGTCTGCGTGCTCGTCAGTCTGTCAGTCTGTCAAATTACCTGCCTTGAGATATGTCTGTATACTCGTCTGTTTGTGTGTCTAGTTATCTATCTGCATATATCTGTGAGGCTGTATGTCTGTGTGTCCAATTACCTGTCTATTAATCTGTATCTGTGCTCGACTGACTCTCTGTCCAGTTGTCTGTCACCCTATCTATCTGTGTGGTCGTCTTGCTGACGTGCCTGTGTACCCATCTATCTGTGTGGTCCTCACCCTATCTATCTGTGTGGTCGTCTTGCTGACGTGCCTGTGTACCCATCTATCTGTGTTTCTATATGTGTATCTGTGTGTCTGCTCCACTATCAGTGTGCCTGCATGTGAGCCCACTTCTCTGTGTATCTACATGTGTATCTGTGTGCCTATATGTGTGCTCATCAGTCCGTTTGTCTAAATATGCCTTGTATATATGCCCATCTGTCTGCGTGTCCACATGTGTGTCTATGTATATGTTCATCTATCTGTGAACCGATATGTTTTCCCATCTATCTGTGTGTCAATATGTATGTCTATATGTGTTCTCATCTATCTGCGTGTCTATGTGTGTGTCCATCTATATGTGTGCCTATATGTGTGTCTGTGTGTATTCTCATCTATCTGTGTGCCGATGTGTGTTCCCATCTATCGGGTTGTCCATTTATCTGTGTGCCTATATGTGTGTCTATCTGTGTCTATATGTCTTCTCATCTATGTGTGTGCCTGTATGTGTGTCCATCTATCTGTGTGCCTATGTGTGTCCATCTTTCTGTGTCTATATGTGTTCTCATCTATCTGTGTGCCTATATATGTTCCCATCTATCGATGTGTCCATCTATCTGTGTACCTATCTGTCTGTGTGCATTTTTGTGTGTCCATCTATCTGTGTGCCTATATGTGTGTCCATCTATCTGTGTGCCTATATATGTGTCCATCTATCTGTGTGCCTATATGTTTGTCCATCTATCTGTGTGCCTACATGTGTCTCCATCCATATATGTGTCTATATGCGTGTCCATCTATCTGTGTGCCTATATATGTGTCCATCTATCTGTGTGCCCATAAATGTGTCCATCTATCTGTGTGCCTATATATGTGTCCATCTATCTGTGTGTCTATACGTGTGTCCATCTTTCTGTGTGTCTATATGTGTGTCCATCTTTCTGTGTGCCTATATGTGCTCCAATCTATCGGCGTGCCTGTATGTGTCTCCATCTATCTGTGTGCCTATCTGTGTGTCAATCTATCGGTGTGCCTATGTGTGTCTATATGTGTGTCCATCTATATGTGTGCCTATATGTCTTCCCATCTATCTGTGTGCCTATATGTGTGTCCATCTATATGTGTGCCTATATGTCTTCCCATCTATCTGTGTGCCTATATGTGTGTCCATCTATCTGTGTCTATATGTGTTCCCATCTATATGTGTGCCTATATATGTGTGTCCATCTATATGTGTCGGTGTGTTCCCATCTATCTGTGTGCCTATATGTTTGTCCATCTATCTGTGTGCCTACATATGTCTCCATCCATATATGTGTCTATATGCGTGTCCATCTATCTGTGTGCCTATATATGTGTCCATCTATCTGTGTGCCCATAAATGTGTCCATCTATATGTGTGCCTATATATGTGTCCATCTATCTGTGTGTCTATATGTGTGTCCATCTTTCTGTGTGTCTATATGTGTGTCCATCTTTCTGTGTGCCTATATGTGCTCCAATCTATCGGCGTGCCTGTATGTGTCTCCATCTATCTGTGTGCCTATCTGTGTGTCAATCTATCGGTGTGCCTATGTGTGTCTATATGTGTGTCCATCTATATGTGTGCCTATATGTCTTCCCATCTATCTGTGTGCCTATATGTGTTTCCATCTATCTGTGTGTCTATATATGTGTCCATCTATCTGTGTGTCTATATGTGTGTCCATCTTTCTGTGTGCCTATATGTGCTCCAATCTATCGGCGTGCCTGTATGTGTCTCCATCTATCTGTGTGCCTATCTGTGTGTCAATCTATCGGTGTGCCTATGTGTGTCTATATGTGTGTCCATCTATATGTGTGCCTATATGTCTTCCCATCTATCTGTGTGCCTATATGTGTGTCCATCTATCTGTGTCTATATGTGTTCCCATCTATATGTGTGCCTATATATGTTTGTCCATCTATGTGTGTGCCTATATGTGTCACTATGTGTTTTCCCTTCTATCTGTAGCTGTATGTGTTCCCATCTATCTGTGTGTTTATATGTGTGTCCATCTATGTGTGTGTCTATATATCTTCCCATCTATCTGTATGTCTATATGTGTTCCCATCTATCTGTGTGTCTGTGTGTGTCTATGTGTGTGTCAATCTATCTGTGGCTATATGTTCACATCCATTTGTATGTGTCCATGTGTGTACAAATCCATCAGTGTGTCTGCATATGTGCCCATCTATCTGTCTATCTATGTCTATGTGTTCACATCCATCTGTCTATCTGTGTCTATGTGTTCACATCCATCTGTCTATCTGTGTCTATCTGTTCACATCCATCTGTCTGTCTGTGTCTATCTGTTCACATCCATCTGTCTATTTGTGTCTATATGTTCACATCCATCTGTCTATCTGTGTCTATGTGTTCACATCCATCTGTCTATCTGTGTCTATGCGCTCACATCCATCTGTCTATCTGTGTCTATGCGCTCACATCTACCTGTCTATCTGTGTCTATGTATTCACATCCATCTGTCTATCTGTGTCTATGTGTTCACATCCATCTGTCTATCTGTCTATATGTTCACATCCATCTGTCTATCTGTATCTATGTGTTCACATCCATCTGTCTATCTGTGTCTATGTGTTCACATCCATCTGTCTATCTGTGTCTATGTGTTCACATCCATCTGTCTATCTGTGTCTATATGTGCCCATCCATCTGTCTATCTGTATCTATGTGTTCACATCCATCTGTCTATCTGTGTATATATGTTCACATCCATCTATCTGTTTCTAGTGTTCACACGTATTCGTATCCGTCTGTTGGTAGATCCATTTAATATGTGTAAATATTCTTTGTGTTTCACTATGTGTGGCTTGCTGTGTATCTGTCTGTCCGTCAGTCTGTGTCCGCGCCTCCGTCTATCTTTTTATCAGCTTCCATTCAAGAGCCATCTACATGTATCTGCATATCTTCCTCCTCTATACATTCATCTAGCATATCTGGGACTTAAACCCATACCCTGTCTGGGAACCGCGCCCAGTATTGTGTTCATGTGTCTAGCAACACTGTCTGCATTTCTGTTTCATTATAACCACATGCTCCCTTTTCAGCCTGTCTGTCTTCTTCATCCTACCGACAGCCTCCGTATCCCTTTCTTTGTATACCTATCTACCTATATGCCTGTTGGATCCATCGTCTGTCTGCAAATCACCTCGTCGGTCCTAACTGTCTGCCTGTCTGGAGATTACAAGCCCGTTCCTGGAACCAGTGGGTAAATTGGCAATCAGCAGGAACCGCCGTTGCAACGTCAACGGAAATAGGTCGACGGCCAGTCCAATCGATAGAAATAACAGTCATCGCTTAAGTTGCCTATTTCTGTACACGTGGACTATGCATAGTTAATCTCTTATCTGGATTCGGAACTGTCTATGCAATGGCGTGCGCTATCGGTCATTGATTTGTTCAAACTTTGCTCCCTTCAGTAATTGAGATCCCGTTATCTGTGACTCAAGTGCATGAGCGATACCGACGTGCCTGAAGAACTCGAAGATGGACTTGTGATTACCGATAAACTGATATCCGTGTTTGGAAAAATTGTGATATAAAATGCAACTTATCTCACAGCAACTCGTGTATGTCACTGTGATCTCCTATATCAACATTTTCTTATCTCCCTCCAGATTGTGAACTGCTGTTATCTTATGAAATTTCCTCCAACAGCGAAAAGTTCAATTAATTGTTTCAAATGAATTTAAACATTATTACCGGAGTTGAGTGTTTTATTTGGTCCTATTGCGACATACATTCTGTGAAAAATCACAACACACGCAAAGGTTGTTTTATTCTTATAGCTTGCTGCGTAGGATAAAGTAAAGCGCATAGCTTTCGTAAAAAGCTGTACAAGATAAAATATATTGATTGTATTTATTTTTAGTCAGTTCAGTTTGGACAAAAACATACATATTTACGTGTGAGCATACGAGAGAAGGAAAGTAACATGAAAGTGGCCTTTGTGAAATGTTCACTGTTGTTTTGCTGATCGATGTTCTAAATGTCAAAGATCTTGCAAGGTTTGACGCGTTCGTGTCATGACACGTACAGCCAAGGTGGAGGGTAAAGGTTGAAGGTCATGACCATATGGTTGAAGTGAATGGTTGTGTACTTGTTCGTGTGACCTTTTGTCTCCCCCGGTATTGACATAGACTATGTTATTTGCTGTATTTCTGCTGACGTATATTCATCCATCGCCTCTGGTATCGTCATAAACCTTGAATATTCGCTGCTGTGTGGGGGAAGTTTATTCGTTCATTGCCTCTGGTATCGTCATAAACCTTGAATATTCGCAGCTGTGTGGGGAAGTTTATTTGTTGATCGCCTCTGGCATCGTCATAAACCTTGAATATTCGCTGCTGTGTGGGGGGAGTTTATTTGTTGATCGCCTCTGGTATCGTCATAAATCTTGAATATTCTCTGCTGTATACGGAACTGTATTCGTTCATCGCCTCTGGTATCGTCATAAATCTTGTATATTCGCTGCTGTATACGGACCTGCATTCGTTCATCGCCTCTGGTATCGTCATCAACCTTGAATATTCGCTGCTGTGTGGGGGAAGTTTATTTGTTGATCGCCTCTGGCATCGTCATAAACCTTGAATATTCGCTGCTTTTGGGGGGAAGTTTATTCGTTCATTGCCTCTGGTATCGTCATAAACCTTGAATATTCGCTGCTGTGTGGGGGGAGTTTATTTGTTGATCGCCTCTGGCATCGTCATAAACCTTGAATATTCGCTGCTTTTGGGTGGAAGTTTATTCGTTCATTGCCTCTGGTATCGTCATAAACCTTGACTATTCGCTGCTGTATACGGACCTGTATTCGTTCATCGCCTCTGATATCGTCATAAATCTTGTATATTCGCTGCTGTATACGGAACTGTATTCGTTCATCGCCTCTGGTATCATCATAAATCTTGTATATTCGCTGCTGTATACGGACCTGTATTCGTTCATCGCCTCTGGTATCGTCATAAATCTTGTATATTCGCTGCTGTATACGGAACTGTATTCGTTCATCGCCTCTGATATCGTCATAAATCTTGAATATTCGCTGCTGTATACGGAACTGTATTCGTTCATCGCCTCTGGTATCGTCATAAATCTTGTATATTCGCTGCTGTATACGGACCTGTATTCGTTCATCGCCTCTGGTATCGTCATCAACCTTCAATATTCGCTGCTGTATACGGAACTGTATTCGTTCATCGCCTCTGGTATCATCATAAACCTTGAATATTCGCTGCTGTGTGTGGGAAATGTTTTCGTTCATCGCCTCTGGTATCATCATAAACCTTGAATATTCGCTGCTGTGCGGGGGAAGTTTATTCGTTCATCGCCTCTGGTATTGTCATCAACCTTGAATATTCGCTGCTGTGTGGGGGAAGTTTATTCGTTCATCGCCTCTGGTGTTGTCATAAACCTTGAATATTAAATTTTGCTGCTGTATACGGACCTGTATTCGTTCATTGCCTCTGGTATTGTCATAAACCTTGAATATTCGATGCTGTGTGGGGAAAGTGTATTCGTTCATTGCCTCTGGTATTGTCATAAACCTTGAATATTCGCTGCTGTGTGGGGAAAGTGTATTCGTTCATTGCCTCTGGTATTGTCATAAACCTTGATGGGAAGTTTATTCGTTCATCGCCTCTGGTGTTGCCATAAATCTTGAATATTTGCTGCTGTGTGGGGGATGTTTATTCGTTCATTGCCTCTGGTATTGTCATAAACCTTAAATATTTGCTTCTGTGTGTGGGAAGTGTGTTCGTTTATTGCCTCTGGTATTGCATAAACCTTGAATATTCGCTGCTGTTTGTGGAAAGTGTATTCACCAGTTGCCTCTGGTATTGACATAAACTTCAATTATTCGCTGCCGATTTGGAGACGTATATTCGTCAATACCCCACGCCAAGCTTTAACTATTTGTTGGTGTTGGGAGACATATATTCGTTCACTGCCTCCTGTACTGACTTAAGAACTTTGATTACTCCCTGGTGGTTTGAGGAAGTTCATTTGTCCATCTCCTTACATTGCTAGTGCTTGGGAAATTTATTAATCCATTGCCCCCGATATTGCCATCAACTTTGATCTTCGCTAGTGTTTAGAGGGGGTTTATGCGTCCATTGAATCGGATATTGGCGTAAACTTTGATTAATCGCTAGTGTTGCGGGGCGTTTATTTGTCCATCGCAGGGCACTGTACGCGGTACATATGGTACTACAGTCAGCGTAGTACCATGTCAGTTAATGGTGTCAATGAATTCAGTGCCAGGTTGCAGATACATTGTGGGTTTTCTAGTGTTGGGAATTGGTTGAAATCTCACAATTGATGATTGGTAAATTACCAGCGAGCAAGCATCGAAACATATTGGTTAGCGTTATTGTTCAGATTTTCCTATTCAAGTTGTTATTGCAGATAAGTATGACGTGGTTCTCTGTTGTTGTTTTTTAGTTTTATATAGGAACTGCGCAAATTTCATTTGCAAACTTCACATCCAATATAAAATGATGCAACTTGTTACTTTAAACTGATCACTAATATGTCATGAACATAAACATCCTGGAATCTTAAAGAAATATGAAGTCATGACTTTTCAGTAAGTGAAGTGAGTTTTCTAAGAATTATACATGTTTTCAGGCCCTGAAAACTTCTAAGATATGATCCATCGTCAAGTGTTTCAAACTCTAAAACAGTTGTGACAAAATCGTTTGTGTACGATTATGAGAAAACGTGATCGATTGTTTGGTCGTCTGGTCCCTGCAACTAATCTTCGATTATTTCAATTAATCGGAACACCACTAGGGATTTCAGGTTCATTCGATAAAAACAGTCTGTATTTAAACTCATCCAAAGAAAATTTTGCTCATGGTAAGACTAGGCTTTAATCTCTTGACTTGTCGGTAGTGTTGGGAATCGGAAAACAAATCCACTATCGATTATCGGAGGATTGTGGTGAACGATTATCGATTACAATCGAAGTATATACATTTTTAATGTTATCACCAATTTCAAGGGGTTTTCCGGAGGTTTTTTCCCAATGAATGTTTTTTATAACTAATACTGTCAGGCAATGAAATACACGCATGCAAGAAAGACACTGGAATTGTAATTAAACAATAAAAGTGGTTAAAATGTTACAATGCGCATAGCTTTACGCTGTTGAGTGCATGTTTGTTCGTGAATATTTGTCAAATTTAGTTTTTACTTTACTTCATTCAAGAGTTATACTAAAACAACAAAATTCTGATTAATTGAAAATATGTTTTTGTACAATCGATAATCGTTTTTAATCCTTCTTTTGATCGATTTTCGATCATCAGAACACCACTACTTGTCGGTATATAATTTTTTGGTTATTTCGATATTTACTTGTAACCGTATACCGACGGGGTGTGATAATGTTCATTGTTCACCCACTGATTTGTCCGCTTGAATATGCACAGGCATCTGTGACACAGTTGAGGTATCATTTACTGAAGCTTAAACAAACTGTGTGGAATTCTGACGGCGTGGATGCTCATATTATCACACTCTGGTTTTCTTACATATTCTGACATAGTGATCGATAATGTGAGCAATTAATGATGAGGGGCTAAATGTGTTCATATTATATGCAATCGGAACTTTGACACTTTAAACTTAACCAAATGAACAAAACACTGAATATTAAATCTTGTTCCACTTATGCCTGCATTTTATACTATGGTTATGGTTAATAATTTGCCGTGACAAACGGTTTAAGAGTCCCCTTTGAACCAGCAAAATAGAACACAGACAAGTCTAAAATATTCAATAATATATTGAGCAAACAATGAGCACGCTACAATGAATGACAGTACAGATATCTAGTACAATGCAATTGAGTCACAAATCTATAATATCGGGTCACAAATATATAATATTAACTCATCAGAGTCTTGACATTTACAGTGTGAGCAGATATACTGATTGAAGGTTGTTTACAATGAGAGCCGTCGGGCACGCACGGTCAGTCCTGAATGTTGACCAGACGATGACGATGGCAGACAGATGTACACACATCCAGTCATGTAATAAAGTTCCGCGCACAACACAACAACCAACCTTTATATAGCTTTTACGCAGTTCTCGAGCATTCTAGCAATGCTTGGCTGTATTATTATCCACTCAGAACTTTATAGAAATCCGTCGAGATCGGTGGAAAACTCCACGGCATGATGGAAGCCGTAGATAAACAAGATTGCCAAGGGAGGCAACTCTGAAGCGCAATCAAAAAGACGTAACACTAAAAATAGTATTGCCATTGAAGATATATGATGCGAGATGCGAGCCAAAACCCACACTCAAATCTTTAAACATTATGACCCATAATAACTATCACTTAATCAATGATATTACAAATTACAGAAAACACACTCTCATAACACTATACAGTTACTTTGAAAAACATTTTAGATGTGCATATTGTGTAAATATGGGTTCGGGGTGACTGACAACTAATGTTGAGAAAAGTTAATGAAGCAGAATCAAAATGGTGTGGTGAATGATAATCTGAGTATTGTGTTATTCTGCCTAAAGCAGCGTGACAAGCCTGTTTTAAACTTACATCGCAGCTTGAGATAGCATACTACTCTAACGTTGTATGGCCAATTGGGGACATTTTGGATTTCACCCTGAAATCTATTGACAGTAGTTGTACAGTTATGTAAAACACACTTCAGAGTAAGTGTCTATGTTTGTATTGCTTGTTACCGGTTGTTTACCACTGCCCCAGCAATGTTCCTGTTACATGGCGACCGGCTGTGAATTATCAAGTCTCGTCTAGACAACCCAGCGTTTGACACCATGAGTCGTACTGACCCTGAAGCAAATATATCCAAGAAAGCCCACGCAAGTCTAGAAAATGCGGCAAGTCAAGATTTCCACAGCTTCAGAAAATGAAGAAGGTCCCTGGGCTCCTTTTTATTGCATTTAAAATTTTAATTTAAAAAACTTTTATTTCCTGTAAAATATGTTCATTTCAGAGACTAGCTGTTAGTCTACGCCATGAGCATCGGTCTACGAATTAGGGATATGACATGAATCAACCAGATTAGCGAGCCTAAATACATAAAGGAAGGCCTGTTTCTTTGAGTTTCCTCATGTACTCCATGGTTGAGTGAGGTTTATTTCTTGGATAAACGGACGTGTAGTCAGTAAGTTAGTCTGGTTCACAGTCCCTGAACCACATTATTTTCACTACTGCCAAGCCCTCTCTGCAGTGCTAAAGCCCTAAATAAAGCAAGTCTAGATTTCCTCAGGTTCTGAATCTCTGGTCTCCCTGGGGCTCCTTTTCAATTTAAATGGGCTTGTTTGTTACTATCAAAATTATATATATTCAGAGACTAATCATTAGTCTGTCAGTAAGTGTGTTTTGGCCCATGAATGAACGCCTCGGTGAGGACTACGCAGATCCTTCATTAGACTAACGCTTAGTCTCTGAATATATAACTTGGATTGTAACAAATAAATCCATATAAATTGAAAAAGAGCCCAGGGCAGGCCAGAGAACCTGGGGAAATCTAGACTTGCTTCATTTAAGGCTTTAGCACTGCAGGGAGGGCTAGGCTGTAGGGAAAATAATGTGGTTCCGGGACTATGAGACAGACTACTCCTTCGTCTAAATCTTTAGAATTATTAAAGGGGTCGACATAGGGGTTTCATGTCCAAGATCCGCATTAATCACAACACTCGGTTAACTTCATCGTACAATGTTTGGTCCATCTGTATTCAGTTACACGGTTGGTGATAAATCCCGTTACTATCTCTATAATTGTTACAGCCTTAATAATTGTTACTCGAAATATTATATGAATCTATCTATCAATCCGGGAGGTGGGGTAGCCTAGTGGTTAAGCCGTTCGCTCGTCACGCCAAAGATTACCCACATGGGCACAATGTGTGAAGCCCATTTCTGCTCTCCTCCGCAGGGATCCGGGATATTGAAAAAAGCGGCGTAAAACTAAACTCACTCCCTCACTATCTATCTATCCATCCATCAAGCCCATCCACTCACGTATACGTATCTATCTAACTGCCTGCCTGCCTGCCTGTCTGTCTGTCTGCCTGCCTGTCTGTCTGTCTGTCTGTCTGTCTGCCTGTCTGTCTGTCTGTCTGTCTGCCTGCCTGTCTGTCTGTCTGTCTGTCTGTCTCTCTCTCTCTATATATATGTATATATATATATATATGAAGCATTGGCTTAAAGCATGTTTTAGGATATGTTCAAAATACATAAAAGAATAATTCATAGCCATAATTCTGGAAATGTGTTTGTGTGTTTGGAATTATTCAGCGAACTACGATCAAGCAGAATCAGCTGTCAGGAAGTACGCACATTTGTGAATACAAATACTCGTTGTACGCGTGACTGGGTTACATTCGACTAACGCATAGTTTCTGAGTACATATAATTTTGGTAGAAAACAAATCCCTTTAAACTGAAGAGGAGCCCCAGAGAAAAGGGAGTTCCGGAGTTTGAGGAATTCTAGACTTGCTTCCTTAGGGACTACAACATTCCAGGTGGTTCTGACGGAAGGTGAGTGAGTTTAGCTTGACGCCGCACTCAGCAATATTCCACCAATATGGCTGCGGTCTGCAAATAATCGAGTCTGGACCAGACAATTCAGTGATCAATAGTTCGAGCATCGATCTACGCAATTGGGATACGATGTGTCAACCAAGTCAGCGAGCCTGACCACCCGATCCCGTTAGTGACCTCTTACGACAAGCATGGGTTACTGAATATCAGTTCTAACCCTGACCTTAACGGATCTGGGCAGAAGGGAAAATAATGCTGTTCTGAGACTGTGTATTATAATGTATCGAAGGAATAAAATAATTCCAGCTCTATTCAAATACGATATGAGGAAAATACACGTTAGATTATTGTGGAAATGTAACGTTCATTGGTTGTACGTTAGTGTAAGTCAAGCACGAAACACATTGCAACAACAGCAGCAGTTTGAGTGAGTGAGTTTAGTTTTACATCGCTTTTAGCAATATTCCAGCAACATCACGGCGGGGGATACCAGAAATAGGCTTCACACATTGTACCCATGTGAGGAATCGAACCCGGATCTTCGGCATGACGAGTGAACGGCAGCAGTTTGAGTGAGTGAGTCTAGTTTTACGTCGCTTTTAGCAATATTCCAGCAACATCACGGCGGGGATACCAGAAATGGGCTTCACACATTGTACCCATGTGGGGAATGGAATCCGGGTCATCGGCGTGACGAGCGAGCGAGCGCTTTACCCACTAAGAGTGAGTGAGTGAGTTTAGTTTTACGCCGCACTCGGCAATATTCCAATTATATGGCGGCGGTCTGTAAATAATCGAGTCGGGACCAGACAATCCAGTGATCAACAGCATAAGCATCGATCTGCGTAATTGGCTACCCCACCGTCCCAACAGCAGTTTGACAAACCCTGGCAGTAATTAAGACCGTACGACAAGATACCCAGTCGACTCCAACATCGACGGAACATCGCGCCGCTTAACACAATTTGACTCCAGGACAGGAATGTTCATATTACGGTTGGTTACGTGGACCCGGTACTAAAGCGTAATGTTACGTGCCAGTGTCACGGTTACGGGAAGCCCTGTTACATCACTGTAGAACAACAACATCGGGTTACCTTCCTTTTAGCCGTGCTTTGTTTGAGCGTGAGGCTGTTAACGCCTGGGCTATCTTCGGGCCGATCCGTGTATCAACCATTGATCCCGGTAGATTGTGCGTCTGTCGGTAAATAAACAATTATTTGAATAATGACTTCCCGTGATTATCGTGTTTTCAATACTTATGTATTCCGAGAATACATGGCTCAGTCTGAAGCTTGCGTGACTGTTATCTAAATTCGTTTTAAATGAGCTTAGCCTTGAATATTAATGAGGCTTACATTTATATTAATAAAATATGTCATTCTTCGTGATGAGGATGTTTATTGTATAATGTGTTTAAATGCAATTTCAATTTGAAATTTAATCAAGTAATGTATTTATCATGTTTAAAAAAATGCTAATTTACATCTTCCTCAAGACCAAATCATATCTGTCCATGTAACGAGAAATAGCGCATATTGTTTTTTTGTTATTGATTTTAAAGATAACATTAACGCATTATGTAGTAAAAAGTAACAATTTAAAAAATGTCTGAACTACCAAACTGTTAAAAAGACAAAATGGTAAGACAGGATATGTAAAAACGCGTTATCGATTACGCTGAATGCTATCCAAACATACGAATCGATGCTAAATCTTAAGCTTCAAATGAAAACCTGAGACGAAATATCGTTTTCGTCTTCGAAATACAGCCAACATCGAATCGTACCTATGACACAATGAGTTCAAAAGGCAGGATTGGCTATCAAATTTCATTTTAAATTCCTTAAATATTTAAATTCCTTTCCAAAATATTTGCTCAATCACAAAGTGCCTCGGCAAACCCGCAACAATAAATACGATCTGTTCCGCATTGTGGCTTCGGCGCGATCGGTTCTTTATCGATTTGCAAGAAAAACAGAGAGCTGCAGAAGCGTCTCCGCATCTGATGTAAGTTAATCTATACACGATGTCTAATACGAGACACCAGTGTCAACGTGCGTAATCTATTACGCCACCAGCACGGGTGATGTCAGCGTTTGTAGAAAGACAAAACGTGACCATACGGAGAGACATGAGCCAAGCGAAGCACGAATCTTCTTCCCAGAAACGCATTCCGCAAGCAGACGATTGGGACAATAACATTCTGATATAGAATACTCCGTCTGTTTTGTCGGTACGTGCTCAAGGAAGGTGAGTAACAGTTTTTTATGCAATACCAATTAAAGATATGGTCCTGTCTCGTGCAATCAGACTAAATGATAGCGGACCGTGTCGAGGCCCGGGGCCATTACGTTTGCTCCCATTCAGGTTCACTGACCGCATTACACGACAACTTCAGGGTCGCGCTTCGTCCGGAGGTGAATGTGTGTGTGTTTGGTGTTTCGCCAGCGAGCCGGCCCTAACATCACAGTTATTATGGGCTAGGGAAGTCTGATTCGGGTCAGGCGAGATGGCTGCTTGGGAATCAACTGCTAAATGCGTGTGGTGAATGTAGTTGGATGTCGTCTGCGCCTGGCGCCATGGCTTGCTGGTCGGTGTTTTACACTGACTAAAGGTCAGCCCAGCCTTTCCTCATCTTCAAGTTTGACCCCATTCTGCTGAATCATCTCGCTGAGAAAGGAGGATACGGACAGCCGTCTTGCAAGCATGTTCCCGTGTTTGTACTCGCGAGGCGGAAATAGCAACAGACGGTGAATTGGGAGTTAGTTTACAGTCGGGAATCTCAGCCCGAAGTTGTTTTTACGATGACGATATATTCAGCACGGTAAGCAATACATTCGCCTTGTTGTCTACACCTTCTAGTTGTATGTTTTCCTCAGATTGTGTTGTGTACTCCGCGCTTCGAATACATCCATAGGCGTGTTCGAGTCATACGAGCTGGTTGAAAATGAGGCCAAGTGACAAACCGCTCGCCTACGATAATATTTGATGGTATTTCAAGTCCTGCTTACTCGGTATCCCCGAACAACTGCCGTGTGTCTATTAATGGCGCTCCTTCTTTCAACTCACATCAAATCGGCTGTCACCTTAATAATATATTCCTGACAACTGGTTACAGCACCTAACGCTGCCACGTATTTTTGACCGGAATATTAAAACTACTATCCCATAAAGGTAAGTTTATTCATAAGTCTGTAACGTCGAATCGTGCACACCGTGTCTGTTGCAGTCATATCAACACTTTGCAGCGTTAGTCAAAATATATTCACGAATATTATTTAAACATTAAGCGAAAGAATCAAATTTAAGCTGTTACGGTAATATGTAATCTTTACATTGCTGAACATTCTTTTCATGTTCATTTCAACCAGTATTTTCAAAATTGTCACAAAATCTTACATTTATTTTGACGTTTTAGGACATTTTCCCTCGATGGCATTGTACTATAAATATATTTTATATCTACACAAATAGAATGTGTCGAAACTAACGCTTCGCGACCTAAGGGAATACATATTTAAAATCTGTTATTTAAATAACATAGCGGTGAATGTCAAGTGAAGCCGAATCTCATTGTGCTGCCGTTACGATGCCATTAAAACGAGAGCCATATGTTTGAGGACAGGGCGTGCTGGTTGTTTGAAGGACACCGACAATAACACGACTATTTACTGATATATGTGAGACACGTATGGGTTCAGCTGAATGTTTATGGTTTATGTGTCTGCACGTCAACCGAACGCGTGACTGTATTTCTTTGTGTTTGTGAAAGCTATGATGAGTAACAAATATGTCGCTACCTGTACATATTCTCCCTTGTACCTGTAGATATTCAGGCTGAAGTCATAAGCATTCGGCCATAGACACTAGACATATATTTTCCAGCATCTAATGTTCTGCGTATATGTTTGCATTAGATCATATCAATATTCGAGTGTCGTCTTCATACGAGCCTGCATCTGTGTCATGCTATAGTCTGGCACATAGTTGTAATGTTGCGACTGTCTCGTTGAATAGTTTCTAGTGCTATTTGATACTTACGTGGTATGTGTTCACTCTATGTCGGCTTTCTCATAACTAGGAAACAATGGACTCATGAAAGGGGACTTGGACAATTATCCTATTTATGTACATGGCATTTATATGTCAATATTATGATAGCAATTACCAGTACATAGACGACGACTACGTTCAATATGTCTCTTGCGTACGTGGCTGTGATATTACTGCTGTAGACAAGTTGAAACTTGTGCCTAATTGGTTTGATAAAATAGGAATGTTTGATCTCAAACGTGACATTAGTTTCATGTAAGTAGTTGCACCCGTGTTACTTCACAAGCTCCCATATGCGGAGTTGCACCCATACCTGCGCACAAAACGTAACGTCACATTAATTTGCGGAGTTGCACCCATATTTGCGCACAAAACGTAACGTCACATTAATTTGCGGAGTTGCACCCATACTTGCGCACAAAACGTAACGTCGCATTAATTTGCGGAGTTGCACCCATACTTGCACACAAAACGTATCATTACGTTTATATGCGGAGTTGCACTCATGATTGCGCACAAAACGTAACGTTACTTTCATATGCGGAGTTGCATCCATGTTTGCGCACAAGACGTAACATCACTTTAATATGCGGAATTGCATCCATGTTTGCTCACAAAACGTAACGTTACTTTCATATGCGGAGTTGAACCCATACTTGCTCCCAAACGTAACATCACTTTCATATGCGTAGTTGAACCCATACTTGCTCCCAAACGTAACATCACTTTCATATGCGTAGTTGAACCCGTAATATGCTCCCAAAAGTAACATCACTTTCATATGCGTAGTTGAACCCGTAATATGCTCCCAAAAGTAACATCACTTTCATATGCGTAGTTGAACACATGTTTGCGCCCCTAAGTAAAATTACTTTCATTAGTAGTTGCAGCCACATGTCTTCACAAACATGACACATGGAAGACATTGGGATTATTTACGGGTTTGTGATCAACCTAACATTCAGCTATCATTATTTTCCGAATAACAAACATTTTACAGAATAGGTCATTATCACCCATGCATCACACAAAATACCCGCACATGCGAGCAGCTTTATGACGTTGTGGTCAACCTCGTACGACGTTTTCCCGTACCAATACAAAAGCCATGTGTAGTATTTTGGAAAAATATTTGTCTGTCATACTGACCCTGAAACAAATATATCCAAGAAACCCCATGCAAGTTTAGAATATGTGGCAAGTCTAGATTTCCACAGTTTCTGAAAATCAAGAAAGTTTCTGGACTCATTTTATTTTATTTATGATTACAATTTAGGACTGTTTTATTCTGGGAAATAGCTAAATTCACTTCTATAGTTCAAAATATATTTTGCTTAACAAAAAAACAACCCAACAAAATAGCAGGCTGAATGTGGGCGAATAGACATATTCAGAATTACGTGTGACGTCAGAAAATATTAAATATTTCTTCACCAGAATTAAAAACACACACGCAACCTAAACGCAAGCTACATGCCCAACCTTTCCTGACTATGAATGAATGTGTCTAGAATGAATCTGTGTATGCGAACAGCTGACAATCATTGCCATCGTGAATATTACGTAGGCCGACAGCGAGGCATGCATTCCGGCAGCCATTATCTTAAAACTTTATCTGGGGCGTTGTAAAACTACACCGTTATACACGCAAGCAGGATTAAGGTAAAACACGTGGTATTATGCACACAGTTTACCGTGTTGCACAAGCCTCGCTCAGAACGTCCGGTGGCGTTTTGTAAGCAAGCTCCTCGCCTCCTTACGTGAGGATGACGTAATGCTCCAGCGACCGTATCAAATAACCGCGCAGCCTTGATTGCTTTAACCGCATGAATGGGAATCCCATTTACTGATGTCAGAGGCATTAATACCCCGACTTGCATTCAACCGGAGACTATCATCGGTAATGGTGTTCATCTGCATTCAAGTGTGAATGAAATGCGGAAGCTGGGTCGGATGAGACAGTTTACTAATGAGGACCATTGTAGATAAACAATCACACTGAGCTGTAAACTTGATTCGTACACCCCTGTAAACTGCTTACAAAGACAAGGTGTAATACCGATAGGGGCGGTGGGGTAGCCTAGTGGTTAAGGCGTTCGCTAGACAGGCCGAAGAACCGAATCGATTCCCCACATTGGTACAATGTGTGAAGCCCATTTCCGGTGATAGTGCAACAATATTGCTAAAAGCGGCGTAAAACTAAACTCATTCCCTCACTCACATGGTTAAAGATGTGTGAAGCCTGTTTCCTGTGTCACCCGCCATGAAGTGTCGGAATATTACTAAAAGTGAGGGGCGGTGGGGTAGCCTAGTGGTTAAGGCGTTCGCTCGTCACGCTGAAGACCCGGGTTCGATTCCCCACATGGGCAGCACAATGTTTGAAGCTCATTTCTGGTGTCTCCGGCCGTGATATTGCTGGAAAAACTAAACACACTCACTCACTACTAACAGTGATGTGAAACTAAACTCATCCACTCACTCAGAAGAGTAAAGATGTGTGAATGAGGCCAGATTCCGGTGTACGCCCGACGTGAGACTGCGGGAATACTGCTAATAGACTGGCGTGTATTGTTCGCTTATCTAGACTGGCCTCTTCGAATGATAGAATTGCTATACATCCATGGGCTCAGCATTCAGTACGGCCTTGGAGCAAGACTACGGAAAACCCAACTCACTCACTGTTAAAATGATGTCAAATCACGCTTATATAATTCCTGAGGGCAAGTGGGACATGCAATGCTCCCAGCCTCGATAAGGAGATATAAGTCACTGACAGCTATAGTTTAATCCCCATTGTAGAAATTCCTGTGAAGAGCCTCGGGATCTTATCATTCATAGTAAATTGTTCATGAGCAGATAGTAAATACCATGAACCTACACAAACTCACTTAAGCTTGCATCAGCGTTATTTCCAGTATCAGATTGAGTTTACAAGTGATATCCAAATGCAGAAAAATACCCAAAAACTATTTTTGGGCCTAATGTCAGATAAGACGTTGAGTTGCGCTGGTAAATAAACACTTTGACCTTGATAATGAGAGACTCGTACAGCGTGTTATATGAGGCGCGTCATTATTGAAACAACTCGAGGGAGAAAGCGAAAATATGTAATACCCTTGTACCTCATTCCTTTGGGTTTTGGGGGACAGTAAATTATGTTTAAAACAGTGTCAGTACAGATGTTTGAAGTCGATTTAAAACAACCACCCACGAGCATCTCGCAACTCACGAATGTACTTGTCTGTACATTTTCGTATTCGCGAAGATCCGGGTTAGAATTGGGTTAATCACCAACAAGAAATGTTTGTCGTAAGAGGCAACTAACAGGATCTGGTCCTTGAGGCTTGCTGACACATGTCATCGTATCCTAACTGCATGGATCTATTCACATGCTGTCGATCACTGGCCTCTCTGGTCCACACATGATTATTTACCGACCACAGTCATATAAGTGGGACATTGCTGAGGGAGACGTTGAACATGAGACAAACAAATATAGATCATTTCGCAAACAGGTCATCCATAGGGAGGGGTCCTGTAAGCTAGAACTGTTTCATGCATGTTGGATCCGTGAAGATCCGGGTTAGAATTGATCTTCACTAACCTATGCTTATCGTAAGAGGCGCCTAACGGGATCGGGAGGTCAAGCTCGCTGACTTGGTTGACACATGTCATCGGTTCCCAATTGCGTAGGTCGATGTTCATGCTGTTGATCACTGGATTGTCTGGTCCAGACTCGATTATTTACAGACCGCCGCCATATAGATGGAATATTGCTGAGTGCGGCGTAAAAACTAAACTCACCCACTCACTCGCTCATGCATGCTGTATGAACCATTCATCCGGGGTTGATTTATGTGCTGGGTGCGCTTCTTAATAGCGCACACGTACTTTCTCGAGAAGCCATGAGTACATTTCATTACATAATTACCTGTTAACCAGACCTAGTCATGCATCACGTACAGCCAGACAATGCAATCCTACTAACACACAGGAGTGGATATGATTTTATGGTCCTTTTGGTCGTGGGAAGTTTATTCTCAAAAGATGTTTGACAACGCATCAGATAACGACAGCGCACGTCTAATGCCCATTATATATATTCGCAAGAGTTATAATGACACCGGTTTACCGTAACGTTTTTTTAAACATTAATTGAGTTTGTGTCCTTCAGGGGCGTTGGGGTAGCCTAAAGGCTAAAGCGTCCGCTGAAGACCTAGGTTCGATTCCCCAAACGGGTACAATGTGTGAAGACTGCTTTTGGTGTCCCCCGCCGTGATATTGCTGGAATATGAGTTATAGCGGCGTAAAACCATACTCACTTGAATCCTTCAAGTTATAGCAGATTGTCACCTTGATGATGAGGAAGACAACTAAGCAGGATGAAGACTCAGTTTTGACGAAACCTGCGAGACACGAACCTGTGATAAGCGGATCCTGATACATGAAAGGGACGTAAATCTGCGAATAGTGTCACATGAAATCACACACACCCTATACCCATCCAACTTAGCTAGAACGACTAAACTGTAATACACAAATATGACAAACTCAGATTACATCCGAAAATGAAACTTTCTCACCATCTAGAAACTACATGTAGATCCTTTATCGACGAAGTGTGAAAAACTCGCGTCTCTACGCGACTGGTCGGCGATCGTCGCCCACGTGGCAGCGATGCTAAACATGCATGTACTATGCAGGGCTGGCTATCGATATAGATCATAGGGATCGATAATCGTTGACGATCTATTTAGCCAGGCCTAGTTCTATGCATCCTCGCGAAACGCCGTGTTGCAGTATGGTTGAACGCGGAAGTAAATGTAACGAAGGGCTGGTTGTCCCACTGGTATAGCTACACTTGTGATAATGTGTGCAATAAGACTCAGGATGCTTCACAGGATACAGAGGGTGTTTGTGACACCGGAGGCAGCTTAACGTTGACGTTGAAACACTTGCCATCCAAATATATAACGGTACTTGCACCTAAACTAGTAGTCTGTCTCACAGTCCCTGAACCACATTAATTTCCCTACTGCCAAGCCCTCTCTGCAGTGCTAAAGCCCTAAATAAAGCAAGTCTAGATTTCCTCAGGTTCTGAATCTCTGGTCTCTTTAGGGCTCCTTTTCAATATAAATGGGCTTGTTTGTTACTATCAAAATTATATATATTCAGAGACTAAGCCTTAGTCTACTAAACTAGATGCGCCAACAAATGTTCTTATGGCTGTTGCAACGTTTCTGTGCTCTTATACAAGAAGTTAATTTTACGGCAGACAGAGTTCGTTTTGTCATTTGTTTAAACATATTCGCTGTATCCGAAGTTTTTTTCTTTTATCCGTTTATTTGTTTGTCTTATCAAGAATATGTTACAGTGAACTTGACTGGACGCATTATTTATTATTTATTTTTAACATTTCCGCGTAGCGTAAAATCCAATGAATGTAGATACATATTCGTTACATCCGCTGCTAAACGTATACTCTTTACATCCTGGGTTCGTTATGCCCGGAGCTGAAAGTATTGTTGTTATATCCACAAAATGAAGTAACACTATAATGACTTGCAAAACTGTTTACCTTACGTGGATTAATTTGATACGTTGCCAAAGTCGGATTTTAGTTATCCGAAGATAATCTGGAGATTTTCTCAATTATGTAACAATGTTGTTTTTAGTACACACGTAAATACATCGCCGGGATTTATAAACATTTGTTGGCCATCGACACCAGCAGCGAGGTTATGTCGACTTCGAGATGGGATAGCCGGTTGCAAATAATTCATCCGGGTTCTTCTCCAGATTACCCTGAAAGATCCGGGTTAGAATTAGCCTTCAACAACTCGTGCTTGTCTTAAGAGGCGACTGACGAGATCTGACTTGGTTGATTACTGACTTGGCTGATTGCTGACTTGGTTGATTGCTGACTTGGTTGATTGCTGAATTGCTGAATTGCTTGACTTGGTTGATTGCTGACTTGGTTGATTGCTGACTTGGTTGATTGCTGAATTGCTGACTTGGTTGATTGCTGAATTGCTGACTTGGTTGGTTGATTGCTGAATTGCTGACTTGGTTGATTGCTGACTTGGTTGATTGCTGAATTGCTGACTTGGTTGATTGCTGACTTGGTTGATTGCTGAAGTGGTTGACACATGTCATTGCAATTGCTTGGATCGATGCTCATGATGTAGACCACTGGATTCTTTGGTCGATACTCGAGTATACAGAACACCGCCGATATAAAGCTGAACTATTTCTGAGTGAGGCGCCAGAAAACAAACAAAAACATCACACCCTGTGTGTGTGAGTGAGTGAGTTTTGTTGTACGCTGCTTTTAGAAATATTCCAGCAATATCACGGCGGGGCACACCAGAAATGAGCTTCACAAAGTGTACCGATGTGGGGAATCAAACCCGGGTCTTCGGCGTCACGGCGAACGCTTTAACCACTAGGCTACCCGACCGCCACTCACCCACTGTGACTGAGTCGGATAAGAATCCAGTCAACCACGGAATCGAACGTGGGAAATTTAAGACAACCGTTCGGACTTTGGAGAGTCCGACCCATTCATTACTGGTAACGTTTATTATTACCAAGTTTGTAAATAACGGTATTGGAAGGTAGAAGATGTCGGAGGGTACTTAGTATTACTGCGAATATCTGTCCCCTAACAAAGAAAAGGGTTGGGGGGTGTCGTTGGGTAGCCAAATGGGTGTAGCGTTAGCTTGTGACACCGATGATGCTGGTTCGATTCCCATAGAGGTGACCCTGCCGCATGAGTGCGTTAGTATTGCTAAAATCGGCATAAAACCATAAACTCACTAAATAAATAAATACGGCATTTGACATTATTTCATGTATGCTATGCTCTAAGAACTTGAAGAATACTTTTAATGATAACAGAACTTATCGGGCAGGTAATGTCAGATTACCTGTGGTCTTGGATAACCCGGATGTCCTTGGCTTATTTTGAGCGGTATGTACGCATATGTATGCGTAATCAAAACGAGACTGTCGAAACATGCACATTGACGGTATAAACATGGGGATTGTCTAAACACTTCCTTGTGTTTATTCGTAATTATTGTCTGTTTACGCTCACAGACAAAAGCATCGATATATTCATAACATATCCGTATTTTGTAGGACACACACACACACGCGCGCGCGCGCACAAACGGATATAGTGTGTTTGTAAGAATGGCTACCAGTCACTAGCTAGCTAAACCTACGTCCTTTTTAACAAACCTACATTCTCGAAACAATACTGACAACATAACAACTCATAAATTCAGTTGTTTAATTTACCATCGATTCAGGGACAAAGTATTCGTATAAAGCCCACATCGATATATTGATGATATTTCCACGCATCGCGTTCATAACAGTATCGCATGGTATTCCGCCGGGCGTTAATCAATTAAAACACCAGACATATGAAATATACATATGCGGGCGAACCTGCGCCTCGAGTGGCTGCGGGAATGTGGGACGCTCGCTGACTTCTCAAACGGAAACGACGCGGCAGAAAGATTACAGCGTGGTGTGTATTGTTGGTAGACTAGACTCAGTTGCTTACTTATCACGCGCGGTAAGGCACACCACGCATTCTCTCGCGCCGTGTCACACCGATAACACACTCCCAATGGTGTTTGAAGCAGGTGAGGCGAATGACTGTTTCTTACGAGTGATCGTTCATTTTCCTTTTAGAACCACTGTGTTGTGGTTTATGTTTGTGTTTTGGTGGGAGACGGTCGTGTATATGTCCTCGCCCTAGAACGCGTCAACATTGTCGACATTTCCTAGCTGTAGGAGCGGAGGTAGACTTGATATTTACTGGGCTTGTATTGAGTGGTTTGAGGACACGAGTGTGTATGATATGTGGTGCGTTGAGGTATTTAGCTTGGGGATAGCGGGAGAGGTTATTAATAGTGTCTGATGTCATCTCTAAACCCGCGTACATTCTGTGTCATGTAAACAGTAACATTGAGCTCAATAAACAATATTATGTATGGCCTAGTGAGAATATTTACAGAACGGTGGTTTAATTGACACGGAGCTCACATTAAGTTTAAATACAGTTTGTCATCACTGGCAGTTATTTAATATTGTGAGTTGAGGGTGTGGATATATCATCATACTTATTTATCAGGGTTTGGGTGACAGTGTGGCTTGATGCTCGGTCGTAATGGCGAACACCCGGTGTTCAAAATCTACGTGACTTTATAACGTAAATCTATGCATTTGCCGTTTTCCCTCTAGTAATATTCCCGGATTTGAATCCTTACTTTGTCGTGTTGTGTTTATATATCTTTATATCCGTGTTATAACCAAATCCTGGAACACGTTTCAACAACATACCGAGCTGACAGAAAACTCGTAATACGGTGTATCAATAACATGTAATAAATATTTATTTGCAATTTAAATCACATTTTCCTATGATCGTAATTATCTTGGCATGGTATGACGAGTTTTGATCTTTTTGTGAATAATTAATATTGGTTAATCATTATATCCATCCAACGATGCGATCCCATTCCGTTTCATTATTCCCGTTTCTAGTTTTATATCCACCTTCATATAGTACGAACGGTATGTCGTCTGTTGACAAAACCGTCACGTCTGCTCCTCACATCTATCGTCTGCTATCGGTCCCGTGTGTAGGATGTGACGTAAGCGATGTAACGGTTCTCAAGCGAGAGTCGTCTGCTGTTTGTTCATTCTCTCGATAGCGGCGATATGTTTTGACGTAATACAGTTCGCTTTGGGCCTCGAGCTAAGAACATAATGAGGCTCCGAGCTGTTCAGGAGGCTTCTAGCCCAATCGATTTCCCAAAGGTCACGGCTTGCATTTTGTAGCACGCGTGTGAAGAGTCTTCTTCAGATGTATGCGATTTGGACACAGTGGGATGGCTAGATCTGTAATGAGAGGCCGACTGAGCTTGATACGTGCTGTGCTATAAGTTGACGGGGAACTATTACTGTACGAGTTGAGACGTAGGCCATTCGTGTACGGTGGTGTCTTTCCTACTCCGAGGGAACACAGGTTTACGTCATAACCGCATTGCGTTGGTGGCGATATGGGAATTATTTCCTCGTTGGACGAGCGAGAATCCTTCTCGGCAAGGGACAACGCTGGTGTCGTTACACAAGCCGGAAATATGTCATAATTTGAATCTTGAATATTGTCAGTGATCTAATTTGTGTGGCGTTGTTATCGGCAGGCGTCTTCCCGGTGAGTACGTTGTGTCTCTGAAAGGTTCATCTTTCGTTGTTCCGATATATATGTTGTGAAGCTTGCTCATGGTACTTATTGATCACTGCAGCAATTCATCATTTTAGATTAAACGAGCGTGTAAGATTAGAATTAACCATATCTGAAAGTGAGTGTAACTTTAGACGATAACGTGGAGCTGGTGTTGATATTCGAAGCACGGGGATGTGAATTAAGGGCATGTTGTGAATATCAATGTTATAATATATCTGTCAAATAACTTCCGCATTGTTAAAATAACATTATAGTCACTAACTATATATCTCTTTAAGGAATATATATAGGATCATATTATATATATTTATTCACATGTGTGTGTGTACGTATAATGTTGATGATATATGATGATTTGGGATGGTGTTCTACAAAATGTTTTATGTATGTGTGTGTGTGTATGTATGTATGTGTGTGTGTGTGTGTGTGTGTGTATGTATGTATGTATGTATGTATGTATGTCTATCTGTCTGTGTCTGTACGCATTTGTGTGTGTGTGTGTGTGTGTGAGAGAGAGAGAGAGAGAGAGAGAGAGAGAGATTTACGCCCGTCATGATCTGTAGAGGAATAGACTTAACAGTTAGTATCCAATTTGTAACCTGAATGACAGTATGGCATGGACTAAACATCCTTCATTTGATTTTAATCTCCCTTGGTGTGAAACCCGTCAACACACGATGACCAGGACTCGGTTTCAATTAAAAAAAACAGCCACGTTGGTCGCAGATGTATCTTATGTTAGACGCAAGTGGGAAATGCTTAATGATGGACGTGAGTCTATTGCTATATGTGCGACGTATTCGGTTCTCGAGTCCGAACCATATGGACGAAAAGTAAGCATGCCAGTACGAATGATAAGCTTACACTAAAATATCAGTTGAGGAAGACTCAAAGAATTCGTCAATATTTCATTGTCATGTGCCAGATGTCTCGTCACGAAAATTACCGTTCATTGAGTCACCGTCAATTTCCTTGTTTCAGATAGCCGCCACGATGTATAATCACAAGGAACAAGGTAAAGGCATACCACCGTTGGCCATGGGAATGGTGGATCAGCGGAAAGCTCAATACCCAGGATACCCTATACAACAGCCGCACCCTGAGACTGCTTCCTTATCCAGGGGTACGCTTGTTCCCGGGGTGACTCAGTCTAAGATTGTCCCACCACTTGCATATGCCTCAACTCAAGGACATAATTCCACCCTGACGTCACAGAGCAGCTCATTGTATTACTATGGCAACAGTGTATCCTCGGAGGCCAGTTCTCGATTCCCACGATCCCATTCAGGACACTCGGGAACCGTACAACCTCAAAGTCTTTCAGTGAATAGTGCCATCTCTGCGGAAAGCCAGAACCATGTGTCTTCGTATGGAGGCGGGTCTATACAAAATGGTTTACCTTTGACGAGCAGACCCGAGAGAGTTCCACCGTTGACCACTGTTGGATACCCATCTCTTGGTCAACAACGTGTTCAGTCTTCACAGCTTGGAGCCATCGACTCTGGACTTATTTCAGGATACCCTAGTTCAATACAAACTGGAATACCTCAAAGTGGCGTTCAGAATCGGGGTGGATTAACTGGCGTGTTTAAGTTAAAACAGTCTTCTGACTATAGGCAGCATATACATGAAGCTGCAACTGTGGATAAACACAGCTCTGTTCCTAGCCCCAGGTCGTCCGGGTCGGTGTATCCGGGATCCGTAGCCATGGGCTATCAGACGGGGAGCAGCATATCACAGTCGCCTAAACAATCTGGATACCCGCATTCTAGTGCAGTGACTCCAGCAAGCCAGACAATGAAAATGCCGATGCCTGTGCAATCTAGTTCCATACAGAGTGCAATGCATGCCATGAGTAGACATTCCCCTATCAGACAGGGCTACCAGGGTCAGTCAAATCAATACGGGCCTCTTCAGAGTCCCACCGGTTCTCAACAACGTCAAGTATTAAGTGAAAGTGGCTACGGGATCCCGAGATCCACCATCCCAATGTCTTACAGTCAAACATCTGGAGCTTCTTCCGAGGCTCTGAGACGCTCAAATCAAATGCCCAACACACCCCACTCGTCTCACCATCACTATAATCCAAGCAGCCAACACGCCCCTGTGTCCCACAGTGGCGACAAGCGTCATAGTGTGTATTCTGTGCCAAGCAACCAGAGCGCTAGACCACTGACGTCATCCCAAGGTGTGAGTGTTCGTGGGCAGGATTACCCTCCGAGGAGGACAGAGACCAAAGAACCACCAGTTAAACATGTGATGCAGCCTGTGAAAAGTGGATCTATACAGACTGGTATGCCTTTAGATTTGACTAGTGTTGATAATAGCCTGAGCGCTAGGGTTGCTTCTGAAAGCCCCCTAGATTTGTCAGTTAAAACTAGAAAGCGATGTGTAGATACTGCGATAGACTACGGATTGTCCGAAACAGATAACAGAGGAGTGCCTCCGATGAAGAAACCGTGTGTCAAAGCCGATATTCCTGTGGATCTACGGTCTAAAGAGGTAGGCAGTAAGGTGTTAATGACTGCTCCAGCACCTCAAAGACAAAAATACACATATGATATTGAAACTGATCAAATGTTTGATATCAAGCTACAGCAGAATATTTGCCAAAGTAATGTGTATATGAAAGGGAACAAGTATGCTTATCAAAGTCAAAGACACGTGCAACCTAAAGTTGAACATAGTCAGCCAAAGACAGAGCAAATACAGAATATATATTATCCGGCGCATGATTCAAATGTTTCCCAAGTTGAAGGTTTCCAGAACCAAGGGCCAGTTAAATCGCCTCTTCGTCTGCAGCCAAAATACGAGGAACAAAAAACATGTTATCCCTCACCTCCTGAAATAAATGCATACCCCAGTCAGATTCCACAAAAGACAACTGTTCCTCATCTCCATGTTTCTAGTCAAAGTGTTGTGTATGCCAAGGCTACTGGATCTTATGCTGACGCATCCGATTACAGAAGGGCCATGTCCTATAGCCAAAACACATCATCCTCATATGGAATAAAGAATGATATACATACTACAAACTCCTATCAAAAACCTGTCAGTAGCTATATTTCATCTCAGACCAGTCATCAAAGGCAACCAGGGTCTCAGAGTAGCGTCAGTTCCAGTTCAAATCATAAATCTCAGCCGCACCATCCAATATATCCTTCAATGCAGAAGCAACAACATCAGCAACATCAGCAGCAACATCAACAACAGCTGCTTCATCAAAGATCGTTGCAGCAACATCAGCTCATGCAGCACCCGATGTCGCATCATCATCAACAGCCGCCACCTCCTGCTCAGCAGCAGCAACAACTGCAACAGCAACAACAACAGCCACAGAGACCTCCACAGAATCAGTATTACAGTAAACCAACTTCTCAAAGTACAATAGCTAGCCCTCTCTACAGTCAGAGCATGGTTGCAACCAAGTCAGCGTTCTATCCGCAGAAGAAAGAAGAGCAGAGATCTGTGGACAGTAGATATCATGAATCAATTCGATCTCATTCAAATGTTACTCAAACTAAGCCTTCCTATGAAATGAAGCTACCTAGTAGTAATGGATACATTGTTACAACTCATGATAAGAGGAATGTTCCCAAGTCTCAGGTTATAAGCACAACCCTGTACAAGCCCCCAGTGTCAGAACAACAAGAAGTTCAGAGACCCGAGGCCTCTCAAACTACCCCCGAAATTCAAATCACAGGTGTGACTGCAGCCCCTTCTCAGAAGTCCCAACCTCAGCCTGCTGCTGCTGCTGAAACACAGAAGGATGAACAAATGAACATGGCCAAGTACACTGAGCCACTGACAATAGCTATACCGACATCCACCAGCAATAGTGACCAAAGCCAAAAACCTGCACCGAAATCCGTCCCTCGTCCTGGACCACACAAAATATTGTCCAAAAAGCACAGGATACTAAATGCTTTTGGCCAAGACGAAGATCAGAAGCGCGTGGCAACCCACGTACCTAGCTCAATTCCTCATCACGTTCATCGTACTATGGACGGTGTGTTCAAGATGCCAACGATTTCCCCATCAAGTCCAGCTTCTCCTAAAATGCCAATTCTTAGCCCACACGATAAAATTCCCCCTCCCGAGGATGCCTCTCTACACAATGAACCGCCGCAGCTTGATCCTCCAGCAACTCCTGTTAAGAATAGACTAGTTCCTGGCGCTGTTGGAGTCCGCGGGGAGAACATTCAGAGGGCACAGCAAGGAGATAAAGCTGTGAAGGAGAAGGATGGTTCAAAGATTCTCCTAAAACCACCTGCTCCACCTTCAGCTGAAGCAACAGCTGATGGGCAGGTGAGGCCCGGTGAGAAATATGTACGGCCGGAGATTATGAGAAGGAATTCGTTGCCCGAGAGGCCATCAATGTATCAAAAAAATATCCCCGTTGCCAACGTTGCGCCCTTTGTTCATTCAAATAAGGACCAAATTGGAGTACATTCCGACTCAACCCAAGTTCTTCCAGAGGACAGTCTGAACAATGAATCATCTTCTAGTCAAGGAGTACGTCAAGACAAAGAGAGTTCCAACACCAGGAATGGAAACAAACAGTCAAAATCCACTCCGACAAAGAAACAAAAGCAGGACAGTACAAAGGCATCGCAAAAGCGATCTAGTCAGTATATCAGAAAGATTGCCAAGTTGAGTAAAACGACCCCACGAAAGAAAGAACTCAAGTTTCTGGCAGCCCCTCTGAAGTACAAGCTTCTGAAGGCTACGACGGAAATACATGAAATGGAAGAAGCATCCTTGGTTAGGAACTACAAGAAGCAGGGTCTTCGTCCACGACAGAAGCAGGTTCCTGTGAAGAAGCCACCAAAGGCAAAGCGGAAACAGGTGCGGATTTCTAAAAAGGACAAACTACTGGAAGAAGCAGGAGACTCAGAAGGATTTGAGGTGGACAAACACAACACACAGAAGGAAATCATAGCAGAACCGACCAAAAAGAAGGAGACAACCACCGTTGCAAGGCAGGAAAGACCACTACGGGTGAGTATTCTGTTCAACATGATCAGTTATGAATACCTATTCTCTACCTCCGTGGTCCAGTGCGCCCAAATTCATGGGTACCTCTGAGGCGTGTTCTAACCTAGTGATTACCGCTTCACTATGCTGATGACGACTGATTGTCGTCACCACACACAAACCCATGGGTTTCACAAAATGAAATCTTGATTACAATCATGCTTGTCCGAAAGGGCGACTGAAGGGACCGGGTGGTCAGGTTCGCTGACCTGGTTGGCGTATGTCAACCCAACCTCGTAGGTCGATGCTCATGGTGTCAGTAACTGGATTGTCTGGTTCAGATTACGTTATTAATAGAAATCATTCATGAAGATAGGATATCAGTTCAGGGTAAAACAGAAAAAACACCCCAAAACTGCAGTTTTTGAAACAAAACAGTTTTTGAAAAGTAGGCTATTTCTTTACTCTTATTCGCATTAACTGATAGTTTTAAGTTGCTTTCCATGTCCCTGTTTAATGTAAGTTTAATGTTAGTTACTATGGCGTAAAACAATATTCACTCATTATTACACGTTTGGGATTCCGGACTAGGAGCCTACGTGACCTATACTGTGACAGGCGACGAAATAGTCGGGTGGTCAGAATCGGTGACGCCCACTGCGTGGAAGGTTGCGCACGACATCATCGTAAGATATAACCATTGATTTGGCAAAGACTCTTTAGGCTGCACAAGCCGTTTGTAGGCTACGCACACCACCAGGAGATGAATAATGCGCTATATATCATATCAGACGATCCACCATGAATATGCCACCCAATTCGATGCGTGGTTCTGGTTCCGCGTCCCTGTTTCTTTAAGCTCAGTGCTCTGGTTATCTCTGCCTTCTAAATATCAATATTAATTTCAGCGAGCTGTCATAAAGATTGACAGGATCGAAGACAGCGCAGACAGTCGTCTTCGACTTGAGCAACCTCCATCCCCGACGAGAAGGACGTTGTCCAACCTGAGCAGAAGGGTTTGTCTTGGTTTGGTCCTATAAACACAACCCACAAATACGATCAGACGTACACGAGACAGCCTCAGACTAGATTAAGCTTATCCAGTAATAGAATAAGAAACTGCCTACCAACATGAGACATCCTTGTCAAGGAGCTTGGCGATCGTCTGCTACTGAAACATCACGATATCTTCATGCATATTGGTTACAGTTCCGTTTGTTTTTTGGCAGAAAAAGTGATTTTCGAAAATCGACAAAACTATATTTAATATTCATGGTGAGTCATCAGCAATCACGCGTTGGAAATGTGAATGATGGCCATTATATATTTTTATGCATATCATGTATTCGTCGTGCTCGCCTACACACAAAATACGGCATCACCTCACATTTGGACATATCCGAGGTTCTGCATACCTCGAAGCTTTAAAAACCCAACAACATGTATGAGCAAAAAACAAATAATATATGTCTCGCAGGTACCGTCTTTACATAACATTACTCTTAGTTTTTGAAAATGATATGATGTTTATTCATGTGTGTGTGTCTGTGTGTGTCTGTCTCTAGATGTGTGTGTGTGTTCATTTTATATATGCAAAGTTTTTAAAAACCCAGACAATCAGGACATCCTATTGTCCCTATGATTTAAATAAATCAGTGTGATTGTGTTTTGTAGGCTCAAGAGTTGAAGAGGAAAGCCATCGATGGCCCCCGTAGACGAGGTAAGACCAATGGTGGTTGATGACGTCGTGTCTCGATTGTGAAAATCACTCGGCGTGTTGCTTGGTTCTGTGCTTGTTACACTTTCTGTTTCCATTTTGCTCCTGTAGCGTGTCACATTAAAATAAGTTTTAACGTTAATTTAATTCAATATTGTTTAATGCGAACATTTATGTACAAATCAGATCTAATTTCTATTCAGTGGGAATCCGCTTTAATGCAGACCTGTGTGAGACATTAGTATTTAAAAATTTAGTTAGTTAATTCATACACCGTATGGTAAAATATATGTAAAACGTGAATAGACATTCTTTGGACAGTGTTCGTTAATGGTATACGATATTGCTGGGTGTGGTGTTCCTATTGTTAGTGCAAGCTACCCTTGGATTATATATACGCACTCCAGTCACGCAATCCTTATATCTGTCCATCCCATTCCCAGTATATATAATTTGTGCAATCCCATTATAGGTTACCGCTTGCATGTTCATCGCAAAAGTTGTTAGCATCCTCGATCAGAGCACGCTCCGCTGCCCAAACTCAGTGTGTCATGGATAATATATCATTTAAAATTCCGTCACAACCAGTGCAGAAACGACAGCAGCCCTGAACGAGGATTGCTATTGTAGCAGGCTGTGCATGCTTTTATGTCCGTAGTCACGATCACATTTTTTCATCACCAACATACACAAACATATGGAACAAGCTTAATCCCTTCCCCCGTTTCTAATGTAGGTATGAGTGCTTAAAGTAGGTACATAGACCCGGGGTCACGAACACAATAAATATCCTTTGCAGGCACTAGGAGGAGGCCTATACGTGCTCCGTTGGTTCACTGTGGTTTTACAGATTTTCAGCCACTGGTTCTACAGACGAGAACACGGAATCGGTGCACAGGTAAGCCTCGGGCTCATCCTTTGCTGATGCTGAAGTTGAGACGTCGTCAACGCCGTTGTCTGCAGTACATCACCTAGCGTATCACGGTGGAACTATAGTGTGGATGAATGTACTTTTAAGCCACAGGAAGCGCAAAGGCCCTTTGCGCTTTTTGGGTATGAAAGTCAGCCATTTTGGCCAACTGATTTCTCTTTATCGGGGATTCAACTGGGATGAAATACTGAGTACCTCCACTTGAATATGAATACGTGCAAAGCAGTACCGGTAAACCAACGCTCAAGAGGTCAACCCCAAAGCCATGAGATCACGATGACACGCTTTCAACCAGGGCACAAAAATCCAAAATATGCAGCCTTTATTGCCATCCAATCCCCATTAACAGCCTTCCGAGAAAAACATAAAACTGCAATAACACTCGGCTTGGAACCCCCACAGGGCAATGTTATGGAGCTACTTGCCTACGAGCAGCTTTAAACGTTTACGTTGTTGTGTACAGAAATTGGATATTGGCATCAACAGAAATCATGTTGGCACGCAAACATTTCCTGTTACGTCACACGAACAAGTGCCCATTACCATGAACTTCTTGTAATATATGTCAAAACGGCTTAGGCTATTTACCCTGTACACTGTCAGAACATTTATGGGGATACCAGAACTCATTGTCATAATGTGCATTTCAACACTCATTTTGGCATGGTATTGTGTTTGTAAATTGTGTTCGGGTGCATGTGGTTTATGGGTTTGAAGGGGATACTTCCCATAACGCCGCCATTCAATATTAAAGTGTACGCTGTGGTTCTAAAGTAGTGCCAAGTGTATTGTCTTCTCTGTTGTGTTCCTGCATGTCAAGGTTGATTGGTGTTTAGTGATTCCGTGTGTGACCCCATTTGATGCTGTTTCATGTAAAATTGATGAGTTCATTTTTTTTCAACTTCAAGTGTGTTAGACATACATAAACTGCGTGTTTCCATGGAAAATCTCATGCGATACGTTTCGAAAACATTTTAGCCGTCTTTTTTAACTTCTTCCTTTATTTGTATGTCCTCGTGAAATTTGAAGTTGTATTATGTATTTATCGTTGTATCTTACAGGAAGGAGGCGTGTCACGCAATACAACAGAAATGCCGCTTATGAGAAGGAACTCCGGAAGGACGAGTCTCGAAGGGCGTTGAACCGGGCCAAGCGGCGAGCGCGCCTGCGCAGAGTAACTAGACAGGATACGTCATATCCGGAAGATGAGGAGTATGACGACGAAGATGACGACGACACTGATGGATGCTGGGAAATTTCAAAGTCAAGTCAACGTCAGACTGTGGGTAGGAGTAAGGGGGGTTTGATGATGAAACTGTATTACAGAAGCGGACAGGATACGCTGCCCACTAGAGGGCGCCGTGCGAGACATGTGCAAGAATTCATCGGCCCTGATTGCGAGCGTCCGTCAACAAAACAGTCCCGCGGAAAGGCTAGGCCCCGCGGAAAGATGAAAAACAAAGGCAAATTTCAAAGTCAGTTTGAACAATTCTTGAGACAGGATTTAGGATCGGAAGGAGATCTGTTGGATGATTCTTTCGCAGTGAGTCTGTTGTGTGTTTTTTTCCTTTGTCATAATGCTTCTGTGTGACATATAGGCCTACTTTTAAATAAAACGAAAGTTAAATTCAAGCTCCTGTTCGAATCCAACAACGTCAAAAGATGTGATAATGGCAAAAAAAGGAATGGAACAACGACTGGTCTACTGTATCCAGGTTTAGTTGCTGCGTGGTATCAAATTTAGGTCACTATATATTATCGGAAAAGAATGCGACTAAAGCAGATACGCGCATGCGCTATAAAAGTACTATATATTTTCGCGACGTTTAGCTCCATTTCACCTCACCTCACCTCACCTCACCTCATTTCAAACTCATGTTTCAGCATTTTGGAGATGACGAGGAATCTACAACCTACCTAGTTCAGTCCGACGACCCAAACGGAGGTGTGGTGTCATATCCCATCCCGCCGGAAATGAAGAAACTGGCCATCAACAAGAATTCTGGGGAGACCCTATTACACCGTGCAGCCCGCCTGGGATACGAGGTTAGTGATTTCTATTTATAGGCACTGCATTCCCAACCAACGCGACTGATGAAATTCGCAAGACAGATAATATTCACTGTTCAATGTTTTGTCGGTCTGTAGTGACTAGTCAAGCCAGTGATTAACATCGGGAGCATCGTGTCATGTGATCGGGGCACGATGACACGAAAATAGCTAAAGCATCAATCCGTGCCAGACACCAATTACAAAATATCGGTTATGTACAATCCCACTGGTTGAGAAAATTAAACAAAATTGAAAATATATTTATAATTGGGAGTTAGAAACTGAGTGAATGGGTTTAGTTTTACGCCGCTTTTAGCAAAATTCCAGCAATATCACGGCGGGGGACACCAGAAATGGGTTAACGCATTGTGCCCATGTGGGGAATCAAACCCGGGTCTTTGACGTGACAAGCGTGAAACTGAGAGAGGCCGATAGTAACAACTTGCGTACGTAGCTGGTCACAATTTTCCCTCGATAACGTTTTCCTCGCTCGCAACTGCGTGGAATTATGACATTCCAGATAACCCATTTACACTGCGATAGCGTGCTGGCTCGAAGCCAAGCCCTCAACATTTAGATAACAGCAGAGTTAAGTCAGACTATCACTCACGTGTTATTCAGTGCAAAGGAAAGTGCGCGCGGACACGTACACATGTTCAAGTAGGCAAGACGCTGATTACAGGTTAAGCGTTGGTACAGACGAGGTACAGTACTGTACTGGTAGATTGACGTTCGACAAAACTCCCGTGTACTATCAGCGCAGGGACAGCTTAAACAAAACAGGGCATACCGCCGTACGTAGCAGTAGGATATAAATATCTGCCCGTTTTGATGTTCGGATCATGCCAGATCATTTCCTGATGTAACAAAAATGTAAGGAAATTACACAAAGGAAATTAGCGCGTGACATTGAGTTACAATATGTAACTGACGTGACCTGACGGTAATCCACATAAAATAATTTAATATTAATTTACCTTATCAGTCAGAGGTGAGAATGTATAAATTTTCATTCAGTGGGTTGTAAATCTTACCTTTTCATTAATGACCCATTGAGGACTTGGAGATTATAATTTGTTTAACTTATCCTATCTCACGTTTAGTATCCATTGCGTGAGAAAGGATAAGTGTACAAATATACAATTTATAGTTAATTTATAGTTAAAATTTCTAAATGTTTAACTCATCCAAACTCACGCGATGGATGCTAAACGTGAGATAGGATAAGTGTATGAATATACAATTTATGGTTAAAATGTCCACGTCGAATAATAGGGTAGCTATAGCTCTATGTAGTTCTTTGTAACTAATAACAGATAAATATGTGTTTATTTGCAGTGTTAGCTAATGACTAGTACATTGTGGGCGTTATGTATGTATTACTGTTTGGACAAAGTCAGTTGGTTTTCAATTTTATGAATTGCGAGGTCATTTTATCTGTCCCCGACGCCATCATTTTCTAGTGTGTATTGTTGCAACACAAGTACGCTGCGACATATTCTAGACATTTGATATATCAGTGAAGTTTTTCAGCCTGGAGTATAGGCGATCCATCACTCGAGGTTTGCACTCTACGATGTCTCCGGCGTAACGGTAGTGTGCAGACTCACTAAAGCGAGGTGTTTTAGAAATGTATTCGATTTTCTGGATAACGGTGCATTGTGTTTCCACACTCGGTGGCACGTCTACAGGCTTCTGTCCGTTGACACATGTCGACAGTTTATGAGCATTTTATTCCATCTTTCTACAGACAGCTTGATTAATGCCTTCCGGAACATAGGCGCTAAACCTTTCACATGCCAATGGCAAGGTCACGATATAAATAGCTCTCTACGTCATGACTGGTGGCGCGTATGGCACGCTCGCCAACCCATCGGGAGACCTGGGTAAACAGACAACAAATGAAATTGAGCGATTATCAATTTGTTATGATAAAACAACGATAAAAGTGAACATTGCTGGAAATGGGAAACCGATATGTGACCGTTGGCTTCAAGTCTCATGATAACAGACCAATTGTAAAATGTATAATGAAATATGTAATTAGGTCACACGTAATTGAGTATAGCTAAACGTACACAATCGGTGGAGCGGAAAAGATGAAAGTAGCGGTCATGTGTACGCTTGTGTCGGAGATTCGTAATAGTAACTGTCCGTACGTCGTAATATTTGCTGATATATAGATCTCTGTATATTGAAAACTGAAAGAAATGTTCAAAATGGACAAACTGTAAAGTTGGAATAAACTCATTTTCGCGGAACTATTTCATCACGGGCGATTTACGTAAAGCGTAAATCTCATCCTACCGTCTCATTCTAACCAGGATCAAACATCTCGTTCACCGCTCACATTCACCGCATTAAGCCTCTGATAAAAAAATCCCATTAGTCATTCAAAAGGCAGTCACGTGATACCTGTTACCGTTTTCTGTTTGACCTATATTTGCGATGAAAACGACAAACAAACAAAACGAAGAGACCGCCTCGTCATTCGACATGACATGTTTTCGTCGGGTGGTCCATTGTCAAGGGTAACGCTTCAAAGCCCCTGTTCACCATATCTGCATTGACGGTCTCGTGAGTTTGAATAGCAACGCGAATATACCTGCTGTAGGACAATGGCAGAGCGTTCTATGCTGAAATAGGACACCAAGGTTAAACGATTGTCACGTTGTTTTTTTTCACTTTGTGCTTTCGCATTTGAATCAAGTAGCCAATCCCAAAGGGTTGTGTTTATATGAACATATGTTATTGTCTGTCTGACAATGCTCGGAATACTGAGGATAGGTTTAAACTTAATCATCCTGAAATACGTGTATTGCTATCGTTTATAAATCGCGATCAAATAAGTTTCACAATACTGTGAAACCCCGTTAAACCGGACGATTTGTAATGGATGAAACTGACCGGCCGGATTAACAAATGTCCGTATTAACGAGCCCAGAGTAATGTCGATGCATGAGTAAAGAGGTTCACTTTATACACATATGATTATCCCCAAGTTTCCAGATTAACCAGGGCTTGTATCTAAAAGGTTCCACTGCTAAAAGTGCATGTCAATTTGATCACATGATCACATGCTGTGTATAATCAACGTCAATATTGAGCATGATATGGACTTAAACACGTCGTAGGGATTCGCAAACACTGAATACCCTCCTTATTTGAACATTAATATTCTATTCCTCACGTTGCCATGACAATTTCATGATACCTCCATGAACATGAACACAACGATATATGAAACACGAAACTAACATTAAACGAAGAATATCGACAGGTGTGAATTATGCCGTTCCGTCTTCACGAGCTTATCTTCGGCAGGTCACGTGGTTTGCTAATGACAACACGCCAATCAATACATGCAGCACGGATGCCCTCAAACTAGGTCACCTAAATCGTGCAAAGGATTCAATTAATATCGCAGTAGGAGCGTCGGCGCGATCGATACAGCACGCAATGTGATGTGTATACCGCCCCAGGTTGTACCGTTGTATATCCAGTATATTTTACCAACAGATGTTGAAAAAAACTGGGAGTTATTACAACTGCCACATATATGTTAGATGCATTGTATACGCGTGAATCACACAGCGATGCGATATAACAGTAGTCACATGGGTTGCGCAATGCAATATTCATGTTATGGAGGACAAATGAGAATAAGAAATGAATTACATGTGCTGTAAATCCACGATCGTTTTATTTCATATTCCGGTATTTGTTACTTGTGTTTTGAGATGGGTTGTTACGAAAATTATACCCAGATGCGGACCAGGAATTGTATTCTGACGTTATGTAGGTGCTGGCTGTTTTCTGTGAAGACAAACGTGATCTGTTGGATGCTTTCAATCGCCATCTTTGTTTTATTCTGTTAAATGCCACGATGGCTTACAGTAGCCATGCTGTTGTAAGTTGATTCAAATACAAATAGCCATGTCTCGAGGTCTGGTTAACTCGAAAACAATTATGTCGATTTACCGCTGAATAGTGTCCTTCCCATATCCTCAATACTCGTCAGCACTTTGGGCTAGAAATTATGGCCATTCTCGATTACCACAGTTTCTGAAAATGAAAAAAGTCTCTGAACTCCTTTTCATTATATTTATGATTATTATTATTTATGAACCGTTTTTCTGTAAAATCACAGGGGCGTGTAATGCTAAAAACTGCCATCAAGGTATAAACTGTCACTGACGGGGTCTTAGTACTATATAAAAGGTGAGGTGAGGTGAAATTGAGTTTAACGTCGTGCTTGAGAATATTTCGCTCATATGACGACGTGCATGCGTGTGTATGTGCATGTGCGGCTGCTTGTACTAGCCCAGACTGAAGCTGGTTTTATAGTGCTAGCCCACTGAGATACCATGCCGCAGTGAAGTATGAAAAGCCCACTCAGACACATTATACTGACTCCGAACCGACCAGTCCTTGTTGTACCCATTAATGCCGAGCGCCAGGCAGGGACCAACAAGCACCATATTTTAACGTCTTTTGGTATGACGCGGTCGGGGATCGAACCCGCGACCTTCCGCTCTCCGGGCGGACGCTCTAACCACTACACCACGCAGGCGGTCCTATATAAAAGGACCTTCTATATACTGTAGTACTAAGACCCCCGTCAGTGACAGTATATACCTTGATGGCAGTTTTAGCGTTACAAGCCTCTTTGTGTAAAATATGTTCATTTCAAAGACTAGATGTTAGTCAACTGATATCGCTACCGCGCTTATCTCGAACTATCTCGGATATGAACATAGAGATTTTTCTGGGTTACATCTTCTTTTTATTCTCGAGTACAACGTTTCAGGGCTTGTTCTGGCCCCATCATCAGGTAAACTGAACGGTAACTGTTAACTCTGGCCGTGACGTCACAATGCTCCAAGTAGTTACACAACACATGACTCTTCATGTTGGGAAACTGCGACTTGGAATTTGAAATAGACTTGATATTTATCCTGTTCTCGTGTACTCTTACGTAACTGACATAACCAGTTTGACCCGGTTGCCACATGACGTAAGCTTCACATCTGTATCCCGACGTGTGATCCGATTGAGACAGACGTATCTCGGCTGTGACTCGTTTCTCGAACATACCATTGTCACTTTCACTGTAACACATTTTCGTCGAATGTGTGACTAATATCTGGTTTGTTTGTTGTTGTTTAACGCCTCACTCAGCAATATTACAGCTATATGGCGTCGGTCTGTAAATAATCGTGTCTAGACCAGACAATCCAGTGATCAACCGCATGAGCAATTGGGGTACGATGACATGTGTCAACCAAGTCAACGAGCCTGACCACACGATCCCGTTAGTCGCCTCTTGCGACAAGCAGGGGTAACTGAAGATCAATATTCTAACCCGGACCTCCACGGGTATCAACCAATTTTACCCCGATCTTTAATTTCGATTGTTACGCATTTACTTCGACTATGGCTCACTCATTTTGGATATCTTATCGCTTCTTCGACAGAAACACATTGACATAGACTGACGCTAGTTATGTAACGATTCACCGCCTGACATATTGCAAACACGTAAAGCACGTTTCTTTTATCGGTATTGTCTAGCTGATACCAGCGGGCCTGTACAAATCGATAACAACGCTGTAGAGCCGTTTGCATCTCTATGTACAGCTCGTCCGCCAGGTGCTTGCGCATTGTGCTTCGCCCGTTTAATCAGCATCCACATCTGTTGATGGGCTTCTAGTCCGAATTTACCGTTAGGCTGATGAGAGGGAACACTGTTTCGACTGAAGGTCAGGGAATCCATTAAACCGGTAATTCCGAGTAATACATTCTCAGCGACAGCTTGCAAATAATCACACGTCTCGGTGTGGGAATTGACAGATAGTTATAATATTTACATTAATGCACTGTCTCTCGGGATACAGAATAGGTCCACGGTTCGCCATTATTATGAAATCATGGGGGGGGGTAGTTGTTTAAGACGATGCAATTAGTTGCAAGGAACATGTGATAGTTCGATTCCCTAATAATGTTTCATTCTTTGTCAGGTGTGTGAATTTAGTTTTACGCCGCTTTTAGCAATATTCCAGCAATATGGATGCAGGGACACCAGTAATTAGACTAACAATTAGTCTCTGAAATGAACATATTTAACAGAACAAAGTTCGGAGTAAAATAACTGAAAAGGAGCCCTGAGACTTTCTTCATTTTCATGAAGCTGTGGAAATCTAGACTTGCCACATTTTCTAGACTTGCACAGGCTTCTTGGATATATATGTTTCAGGGTCTGTATGACAGACTAAACTAGTTATGGGCATCACACATTGTACAAATGTGGAGAATCGAACCGGGTATGCGGCGTAACGAGCGAACGCTTTAACCACTAGGCTACCCGACGCCCCTGTTAGTCAGGACTATGCAAGATTTTATCAAAAGTGGTACACATTTAATGCCTGCATCACGCGTGTATTGTTATATCAAACTGACACCCTGCGAAATATCTTTTGTTCATCCAGAAGCAAAATATCACAATTATTTAGCCCTGTATCCACAAAGGGCATTCATTTAATAGGTCGTCAGCACCTTGTGGTTGGCGTATGTGATGTGGAACGGTTTAGCTGAATATTGTCGCCGACGACAGAATAAGTCGTTGCTCATGCTGACTACCACTGGTTTATGTGGTTCATTTAGGTAGCTTGGTATTGAGGGGTCCTGCCAGGTACAAGTCAATACCAGCTCACACAATATCATAAGGAAAATAGATGATCTTTAAACATGAAATATGTTATTTTTATTTATTTATTTATTTATTTATTTATTTATTCTCTCTATATTATATTAAATTTATTTATTCTCTATATTATATAGATTTATGTATTTATTCTCTCTGTATGCATCTATTCATGATATGCCCATGTCTTGCAACTGAATGAAAATATTTATAAAATACAAATTGACATCCTATTAAGTCTGGATATTTTAAGACAGATATGACCGTCGAGAGGCTTCAGCAAAATGTGCCAGTCACGATATGTATATAGGCTCTGTATTCTTACGAAACACGTGAGTCACACCTTGAATATATTTGCAGTACCGGGGGTCATGTATGGCAGCTCTTATTACGCGGATGAATTGGTCCAGTGTGGACATTTTAAGACACGCCGATACGTAAGTGGCAGGACATTCTGTCTCGAAGGCACATTAAGGAACGCGTGAGGCTTCGTCTTTATCTTTGGCAACTCCCGTGGCACTTCCATTTAAACAAGTCGATAAATGGATACCAACGTGACAACATCGCCCACAGGGCTTATTTCTGAATAGTGTAATGCGATCTTCTGACCATATGTTGTTGACCATAAACAACAATATCTCCATTAGCGCTGGTATTGGCATACAACTAGTCTGTCTCACAGTCCCTGAACCACATTAATTTCCCTACTGCCAAGCCCTCTCTGCGCTGCTAAAGCCTTAAATAAAGCAAGTCTAGATTTCCCCAGCTGAATCTCTGGTCTCCCTAGGGCTCCTTTTCAATATAAATGGGCTTGTTTGTTACTATCAAAATTATATATATTCAGAGACTAAGCCTTAGTCTAGCATACAACCTGCGATACGATACGTATCACGATACTAAAAGTTTAGTCACGACGATATATTGCCAAAGTATCATGCACTGAAGCTGCGATACGATACGAATCCCGATATAAGGGTGGCGATACGATAGGTATCACGATACTAAATTCTAACAGCAACTATAAAACACCTTAAGATCAAAACAAGAACATTGTTTAAATGAAAGAAAGTTTAGTTTGAAAAAAGTCACATTAGGCACTTTTTTTTGAAGGCAAGTACCCAATGTCTTCAAATTTGGTGACAGCATACATTGGGGGATTACGCAGACACCAGATGATTTGGGGTGACTTTGACCTTATCTTCAAGGTCACCACGACACTTTTCACACGTGTAACTCTTGTTAACGCGATATCCCATGGACTGTTGTACCCAATGTCTTCAAATTTGGTGACAGTTTACATTGGGGTATGACGCAGACACCAGTTTTCATTTGGGTGACCTTGACCTTATCTTCAAGGTCACCACGATACTTTTCAAGGTCACCACGATACTTTGACCACCACTTTTTAAAGGCGATATCTCATAAAACAGTTGCACCCAATGTTTATAATGAAAAGTATGAGACTTGACAGCCTACATTGACTTGGTGATTATGCAGACATTTGCTCATTTCAAGCATCTTGTATGTGACCCAAAAATAAAAAGTAATAAATATAGATATTCCATTCTTTAGCGGCGGGGGACATTGCCATATTAGTGGCGAACACTTGTTTTTTTGTTTTACGCCGCACTCAGCAATACCCCACTATATGACGACCGTCTCTAAATAATCGCGTCTGGATCAGGCAATCCAGTAATCAACACATGTCATCGGTTCCCAATTGCGCAGATCGATGCTCATGCTGTTGATCACTGGATTGTCTGGTCCAGACTCGATTATTTACAGACCGCCGCCATATAGCTGGAATATTGCTGTATGCGGCGTAAAACTAAACTCACTCACTCACAGTCCCTGAACCACATCATTTTCCCTACTGCCTAGCCCTCCCTGCAATACTCAAGCCCCAATAACTGAAGCAAGTCTAGATTCCCTCAGGTTCTGAATCTCCCATCTCACTGGATCTCCTTTTCAATTTGAATGGGTTTATTTGTTACTATCAAAATTGTATATATATTCAGAGACTACGGGTTATTACGCTAGGGCTTGTGGTACTGCCATTGAGCGCTGGTAACCTGCTCGCTCGTCGTAAAGGGCAGGGAACGTTTATGGAGAGCATGGTACGTGTTTTACTAGGTAAATAGAGGTCTTCTCCCCCCCGGCGCCCGGATACTGTGGGCCCCCCCACCCCCGCACACAGGGGATGTTTTTGTGCGGCTGTTTGTTTACCCGTGTATCCCCCAACAGCGGTACGTGACGTCGGGCGGGACACAACGCCGTTGAATGATGTCACGGTGAACTTTGTAGAACGCTAAAAAGTAGGACGACTTGTTTATTTTGGGTGCGGTGTTTATTCAAGCGCCAGTTGTGACATAAATACCATCGGCTGAGAGAGAAGTCAGGTGGATTGTAAAGGATTGAGAAAACGGGCGTAACAGCTTTCAGAGGAGGCGCCACCGTCACGTACGCGTGACATGGGTCACGAATGTATTTATAGCAATGAAAGATACACAGCCAACATCATATATATATAAAACACACAGCTCGATTGATCTCTCTCTCTCCCTCTCTCTTCTCATTTCCCTCTCATTCTCTCATTTCTCTCTCTCTCTCCCTCTCTCCCTCTTCTCATTTCCCTCTCACTCTCTCATTTCTCTCTCTCTCTCTCTCTCTCAACTCCCTCTTCTCATTTCCCTCTCACTCTCTCATTTCCCTCTCACTCTCTCATTTCTCTCTCTCTCTCTCATTCTCGATCAGTGGATCTCGACGGGTAGACAGGTAGACAAACAGACAGACAGATTTATCAAAGCCTCACTTGTAAGTACATGCGACAGATATTCGGGTTACGCACTTTAGATATTTCCTTTTTATTGGTTGTTTTACGCCAAGCTCAACCCTGTATATAGTTTCGCGCAATCTAAGATTTTAAAAATAGTTCACGGCGTCCCCAAAGCCCGTTACAGATACTGGCGTATTCATATCGCGTGTTATACTCAACATTTTGCAGGAAGGAAGAAAAGTCACACCCTGAAAGCTTCGTTTACAAATTTAGAATAAGCTCGATTTCATTCAATGTAAACCAGACTTTCAAATTTAGCAAGAATGCATAAACCGTTCGAAGCCCAATTGAAATCTGAGAATATCAAGAGACGCGAATAATACAATCAAGGCTGCAGTGGGGAGGCTGAGGGATTCATAAACACGGAGAGTACAAACAGACGTGGCTGTAATGATCTCCTGATTTTCACAGAATCCGTCTAAGCTCTGCTCATCCCTCACACCCCACTCCCTAATCCCACCCCCCACCGCTAGTGAAACCCCCTCTCCTTTTCTCTCCCTCCCCAAAACGCATTAGTCAGCAAGACCGGAAATCAAGGCTTGAGGCAGCTCGCTCGCCAGGCGTGACCCCTCGCCCGACGTTGTCCATAGCAACCGTCCTGACGCACGCATGCTGGGATTACCTAAGTTTAGATTACGTAAATTAATATGTTTCCCGAGGAAGGCCTGTCTTATAAATCGGTCATCCTACTTCATGCCATAGCTAGTTAATGCACGTACCATTCCCATACCAAAAACCCGTAGGGATAAACTACTATCGAACGATGTACCGTACATGTTCTAAAATGCGATTCTTGTGTTTACCTTCGAATGTGTGTCTGGAGTAGCATGTTTAATTCGATGTGGTGTTTCTGATGAGAGCGTCGAGACGATATATTCTAATGGTTTTATAATAATATTAGTTACCGGATCCAATATTTAATTTGCTGAATGTGTGCGTTCAAATGAATACATTTTTGTGTTTTTAAATTAGCTATTATAAGCTGAACATCTGTTCCTGCAAAAGCATATTTGACAGCTGTGACATTTTGTGTGTGTTATTATTCATTAATATCTGCACTTTATAAGCATATTTGTTGATGATAAAGGATGGCGTCAATTTCATGCACTGAATCCACCTAAAGGCACTAAAAGCCCCGGGTTTGAGGTATTTGTATTTAAACAGTACATACTGTTTTCACCCGTGAAGATCAGGGTTAGAATTGGTGTTCAGTAACCAATGCTTATCGTAACAGGCGACTAACGGGATCGGGTGGTCAGGCACGTTGACTTCGTTGACAATGTCATCGTACCCTAATTGTGTTGTAGATCGATGCTCATGCTATTGATCACTGGGTTATCTGGTCCAGACTCGATTATCCACAGACCGCAGGCATTTAGTTAGAATATTGCTGAGTGCAGCGCTAAATTACAAGCCAACCAACATACTGTTTATAAGGTGTCTCTGTACTGGGGGGCGGTGGGGTAGCCTAGTGGTTAAAGCGTTGGCTCGTCACGCCGAAGACCCGGGTTCGATTCCCCACATGGGCACAATGTGTGAAGCCCATTTCTGGTGTCCCCCGCCGTGATATTGCTTGAATATTGCTAAAAGCGGCGTAAACCTAACCTCAGTCAGTCAGTCTCTACCGTTGTGTTATAGTTATCTCCCCTTGTTTCAGGACGTGGCCTTGTACTGCATACGTACTCACACAGTCCAGGTTAACGCGCGAGACAACGCGGGATACACCGCACTGCACGAGAGTTGCGTGAAGGGCAACATCAACGTCGCACGTCATCTTATAGAACATGGTGCCGACGTCAACTGCTGTTCTCAGGATGGTATCAGGTGAGGAACGTCATCACTTCATGTGTACACGTCACTACGTTCTGGGAAGATCGTTACCGTCTCCCATGCACCCCGAATCATATATACTCGCCGTTGTCCTTTGACGTAATGTATATATGTACGTCAGACTCCTAACTGTTATGTTGTAAACAAGGCCGACAAACTTTAGTTTTTTATATATGGGGTTCTACAAATTCTTGTTTACAGACATTTTTTTGGCAAAACGACATTAATAACGTCATTATTTCCCCTTAACATTTAACTCATGAAGATCCGGGTTAGAACTGATCTTCAGCAACCCATGCTTGTCGTAAGAGGCGACTAACGGGATCGTGTGGTCAGACTCGCTGATTTGATTGACACATGTCATTGTATCCCAATTGCGCAGATCGATGCTCATGCTGTTGATCACTGGATTGTCTGGCCCAGACTCGATTATGTACAATCCGCCGCCATATAGCTGCAATATTGCTTAGTGCGGTTTTAAACAACAAACCAACCAACCGTCTCTGAACATTTAGTTCCCAAAGTACCGCACTGCGATTTCTCGTTCTTATCAAGAAGATGAAGGATGAGTGACAATGCGTATTTCTCAGTGACACGTGGCAGATCATGCAATGAGTCACCTGTAAGGGCTGGCACATTTATGTTACAGTTAAGAAATATTTCTATCATTACATACAAAATTCTACTGAGATTTGATCTTCCCCATCTGGACAGATTGTGCAATGCATACTGATTTTCCAATGAATAAGCCCCGGTCTTATGATTCATGAATATTCTTTACAGAGAAACAATACATACACTTTTGTTTTTGTTTAAGTATTCTACTCACATACCGATTCGTGTTCAGATATATGATTACCTCTAGCTAAACATTGGCAATCCGCCTGTTCCTCGTGCTCTTTGTCGAAACGGTTTCGTATCGGCGTGGAATGCACATGATAGTCGTTCTGCCAACAAGAACGCCCATAGCGAGTGGTACGTTCTACACTCGCTGACCCTTGTCAGTCGACATGGCTTAGCATAGCCAGGGTCATCGAGTACATTGCCTCCCAACTACCAGGCCATTTTTAAGAGGAAGAAAATCCTTCAACGTAAATATTTCAGAACTTTCATCTATTCACACTGCGAGCTAATCCAAGAACGAATTGTTGGTGCATACATGAAATACGTGTGGAAGCGATCAACCGTACATCCAAACATGCCACATCTTGTTCACACCAATCAATTAGCGTTTTCAAAATACGCTTGAAAGAATTTCGTCTGGAAATGGATTTTTTAAAACTGAAAGCAAAATATTCGTGGATAATGAATGTGCTCATTCTTTGGAGAAGGCTTTACGGCCGCCATTCCCGTTTGATGCATAGATAAGCAGTAGCTGGCAGAAAGTGCATGGAGTTGTTTTCGCTACGTCGACCTGGCAGCTTGATTCATTGCAAGTTGACGCGGATGTAGTCGAACATGAAGTACACGTAGGGTACTAAATTCAACGAGTGATTGAGTGAGTGAGCTGAGTTTTACGCCGCACGCAGCAATATTCCAGCTTTATGGCGGCGGTCTGTAAATAATCGAGTCTGGACCAGACAATCGAGTGATCAACAGCATGAGCATCGATCTGCGCAATTGGGAACCGATGACATGTGTCAACCAAGTCAGCGAGCCTGACCGCCCCATCCCGTTAGTCGCACCTTATTAAATTCTAACGAAGAACATTCACGTCTTAGGCTTGTTCGCGGTTGGTTGGTTGTAGAGAGACACTTTAGAAACAGTATGTTGCTTGGTTTTGTTGTTTAGCGCCGCACTCAGCAATATTCCTGCCATATGGTGGCGGTTTGTAATCGATTCTGGACCAGACAATCCAGTGATCAACTTTATGAGCATCGATCTGCGCAATTGGGCACCGATGACATGTGTCAACCAAGTCAGCGAGCCTGACCGCACGATCCCGTTAGTCGCCTCTTACAACAAGCATAGGTTACAGAAGATCAATTCTAACACAGACCTTCACCGGTAGTCAGTAAGATTTAGTGAGTGCTATGCCGCCTTCTTAATCTAAATAGTATGGAACGAAGCTGAAATATACGAAATCTCTCAAATCAGAGGTCTGTGAGATATATTTGATCAATATGGAAAATTGGGAAAAACAATATAGCTGAACACGTTTATTTCATTGGGTGAATGAGTGAGTATATTTTTACGCCGCTTTTATCAATATTCCAGATAGTTAACACCAGAAATGTTCTTCACACATTGTACCCAAGTGGGGAATCGAACCCGGGTCTTCGGCCTGAAGAGCGAACGCTTTAAACATAAGGCTACCCCACCGCCCCCTTTGGTGAATGAGAGAAAAAAGTTACATTTTTCTCCATCACTGATGAGATAAACATGGTATTTGCCAAGAAAGTACCACGACCATCTGTGACCTTTCCACATTTCATCATCTCCCACTGCCCCTGGAGCGAGATACCGCACGTGTCTCGAGTACGGCATTGATCGATTCACGTAGACAAAAACACGCACCAGATGAAATAGAAAACGAAAACAAAATTTCAAGTATCAAATGGGTTTTTTAAAAAACATTTATTGTGACAGCGCGACTGTCCATCGGATCATACTGTAAGTCTACCCTCTGTAAGTTGATACAATATATTCAGTATCTACTCCCTGCGTCATGCAATTGACACGTCTCGATCGGGTTGTACTTACGACAAGGGCAACGTACACGTCAGTGATGTCAAAGGTTAAAATCCTATTATCATGGTCACAAACGGAGGCGGTTTTGTATATATGAGCTGATGACTGTTTTATTCGCTGCGAACAGGCGTAATACTCAAATACGCCGGATTCCATCTAGTGTAATATAAATGAATTATAAATAATTTTGAATCCCAGAACAAAATTGATTTAATGTGACGTAACGAAACAAAACCTAACTTCTAAAAATAATAGGCTTCAAGTTGGATCGATATTTGTAATCGGGATTTGTTTTATTGAAAGTGATATCTTTACCACTTGCTGTCGCTTCGATTAACCAGAGCTTGTGCTCAATGCATTCATGGAACAAATGCTGTGATTAATGACGTCTTTTTCGGACTCCTCTGTCGGTTGATGTGTTTAATCTAATCAAATTTTCTCTCAGTATCCATTTGTCTGAAAGTATTACCGCTTAAAACGGCATTATATCGTTTTTCAAATTTTCTTCAAATTGTTTCCTCGTTTGATTATAACCGGACGTGCACGGCGTGTTTATCGTCTTGTTGAGCTGAACATGAACCAACTATCACGTCTTTTATTTTTAAACCGACCCAACCGGTTTGTGTGCGTAATTAAACGCAGATGCACAGAGCCCGCATTTAAGAAATAACTTACAAAATTCTCGCCAAATATTCCATATGACAACACGCAAGCTGAGAGGCACACAAACACACACAAAACATGTCGACGATATACCAGCAAAATGTGACCCCAGCAAATGCTTGCCGGTAATTCTATAGCCTTCGTGGCTCGTTCCAGGTTTCACGAGCGTACTCCTATCACCGAGCTTACACTATGGTCTGTTTTATAATTTGATTGTTTGGCAAACTTCCATGTCAGCTCAGGCTTACATTCCTAGGATATTCCATGGTCATCGCGGTGAACGATTGCTTATATTTGTTTTAAGTGACCATTTAATGTTTAAAGGAGCCACGCCGCAATAATTTGATATCATGTTGCCTATACAATGAACTTTTGGGAGCACATGTGGCCCAGACCCAATCGTTGGGTTCGAATCCTGTTAAGTTTGTCAGCACCCAACCCGCGCTCGTGGTATCACTTGAGACGGAATTACTTTGACTTCAAATCGATAGTAAATTGTTAAAGCAAGCTGTTTAAAGATGTATCTTTTGTAACACAACCGCGTTATCGCATGATCGATTATCTCTTTTGTCAATATAGGATATGAGAGCTTATTCTTAGAATAGAACGATACAAAGAAATACCACCTTCTCTATCTGTACAACCACCGACGTGATAAATATTTCATCTGGTACGAAAACACAAAGCACTTCCCTAACAGCGAACAATGTCAGGTTCGTTAATGCCATTTATCAATCATTCATTAAGAAGCAAGGTGATGTATTTTTTACGTCCCATAAATATAACCCAAGGTTACATTACCTCCTCGTTCGAACTTGTGTGTGAACGAGAGTATTGAGGCGTGACGTCAGCTCGATTGTGGCCTACTGACCTAGATGTCTGCCGACACAAAGCTCACAACACATGCCAGAGTGTGAAAGTCATGCACGCCGCCCCTGTCTGTTATTATCATAAATCAGCGCTAAGCTGTCATTCGGAGTGAAATTGATTTGGTCACGTGATTACTCTGACAGCTGACCTTTCCACGTGTAATTGATGGCGGGCTCGCTCGGCAGCGTTCACAATTCTTCTGCGCGCTCGATTTGGTTAAACTGATTACCTTGTTTGTGACCGAATATTTTCTGATCTAATACCGGTCTTTTGAAACACCAGTAAGAAATTAGCAGTAATTGGATATCAATGAGCAACAAGAACGTCAGATGATATTGTTTCTGAATTGTTGTTTTTATTCGACCCCATCAGCGTATATTGAGGTTGGGAGATTATCTGGATCAGATCCACTGGCAGCTGAATTGTGCATTGTTTTAACCAACAAAATACATGTTCTGTGTGTCACAGCGTCGTTTACAAAAGGTGACAAAATGAAAATAAACTGATGACATAGCTAACTTGAATATGAATACCCGATCGTATCTGTGACTTTCTTCGAAAATCGGGTAATTGATTCCTAAGTTGCACCGCAATACCCAAAGGTCAAATTGGAAGGTTCCGCGTCAGGATTATCTCGTGATAATGGAACTCTCTTCGGGTCTCTTCGGCCTCCTACGTTACCGTTATAACACCAAGAGTGGGAATGAGTCTACAGAGGACACTGACCGATTTAAGTGAAACCCCACCGAACCCTCTGTTCAAAGCGGAACACGTGAACGGCTTTGGAAAGTGGACTCTTCGTGGTCAATAGAATGGAATTTTCGTGCTGATGTCGAGAAACGTGTACATAATGGTCAACATTGCTGTAGGATTTGTCCTTTGAGAGCCACGTGCACGTGTGAAACTAATGGGACATCATCTAAAATGAATTCACCCAAGATTTGTCTGAGATGAGATTAGCGGAGTGGATTTTGTTATCCGATGCCTACTGTTCTTCATATTGGCACGCTATCCTTGCTCTCTCTACTGTTAACACCCGTGAAGATCATGATTAAAATTGGCCTTCAGTAACCTATGCTTGTCGTAAGAGGCGACTAACGGGATCGGGTGGTCAGACCTGCTGACGTGGTTGACACATGTCATTGTATCCCAATTGCGTACATCGATGCTCATGATGTTGACAACAGAATCCAACAGCATCTCTCTAAGTAGACTAATGCTTAGACTCTGAATATATATAATTTCGAATAGTAACAAATAAAACCATTTAAATTGAAAAGGAGCCCCAGTGATATTGGAATTCAGAACCTGAGGAACCTAGACTTGTTTCATTAATGGCTTTAATTAGCATTGCAGGGAGGGAAACTATTCTGGTCCAAGGACTGTGACGTAGACTAGTATCTAAGCTACTCTGACATTCTACTTGTATTACTACCTTATTTCCATATAAGTAATTATAATTATCGCAGTAGGATCAATCCTATTTCTGGATCTACTACAAACAGAAAAGCTGATTAGCGTTGTACCGAAAAAACTCTATTCCCCAACAGATGGTAATCGGGTTGATCTCGGTCGTCGGCGCAGTTTCCGCTCACTCATGTGGGTCCACGTTGCAATTTTAATGAGAATATGGTATTTCATTTATTTTGGTAATAATGATAATGGTAGCTGAAATGGAACATTTTCATCTGCAGTTCATTTGAAATCCATAAGGCTTACATTTCACATATTTATCACATCCAACTCTAGCACAGGTGGAATGCCTATGCAAATGATTCATATTGAATATAACTTGGCTTGAATTCGTCCGAAGTTTCAAACACCTGCAAAGGTTGACTGGTGAGCTGTGATGACCGCCTACGAGTCATCATCATCATCATCATCATCATCATCATCATCATCATCCCCAGTCATTCATCACCACCACCACCATCATCATCATCATCATCATCATCTTCCCCAGTGACGATCTGGGTTGGGATATTCAGGGTATCCTGTCAGCTCTGATTTGAAAATACGTTTTCATATCTCAATTCTACCTCCGATTATGATCCCGTGAAGATCCGGGTTAGAGTTGGTCTTCAGCAACCCATGCCTTTCGTACGTGCGACTAACGGGATCGAGTGGTCAGGCTCTCTGACCTGGTTGACACATGTCATCGCATCCCAATTGTGTGAACCGATGCTCATGCTGTTGATCACTGGATGTGTAGTCCAGGCTAGATTATTTACTGACCGTCGCCATATAGCTGGAATATTGTTGAGTGCGGCGTTAAACAACAACAAAACAAAACCTGCGATTATGGACATAGTGTGATAGAACAATACTACCGCCATTGCATACTCCTAAACCCAGGTCAGCTTGACCTTTCTTCAGCTATGTTTATTAACATCCGTTTCCGAAGCAACGCAACTCGATCTTCGTCAATGTATGATATTTTTATTGGCTGATTTGAAGTGCTGTGAACTTTAAATGGTCATAGAAATTTTTAAATGTCATATATATTTTTTCGATCGCCCGTTCTCTTGCTGGTTGAGGCTGGATATTTTGTTATATATTTTAAAAATGTTTATTGCTTATAATATTTTGCAAACAACCCGGGTTAGAATTGATCTTTAGTGATCTATGTATGCTTTTCGAAAGAGGCGACTAACCGGAACGTGTGGTCAGGCACGCTGACTTGGTTGACACGTCATCGTATCCCAACTACGTAGATCGATGCTCATGCTGTTGATCACCGGACTGTCTGGTCCAGACATTATCATTTACAGACCGCTGCCATATAGCTGGAATATTGCTGACTGCGGCGTAAAACTAAACTCACTCGCTCAATCAATTTAATAAAACTACACGTATGCGTCGGATCCATCCTGGGCGTGGCAGCCGTGTAACTTATTTTGACCCTGAGTCCCAACCAAATACACAAGCTATTTAATCTTCTGACTGTTCTTCTCTGCTACTTGAGAACATGCACTTTTAATACAGTGTGAGTTGATTCGTTTTTGCCCGAGGACGGATTTGAAGGGTGGGCGTGTTGTGTGTGCACAAGGCGTTGTTGACGTCAGGAAACATTCCACCATTACCTGATTAGTTGGAAACACTTACACTGTTATAACAGCCAGTCTCTGAAATAAACATATTTTGCAGATAATAAAAGTTTTTAAATTAAAATCGTAAATACAATAAAAAGGAGCATAGATCCTTTATTCATTTTCAGAAACTGCGGTAATCTAGATTTGCAACACATTGTAGACTTGCATGGGCTGCATTGGGCATCTTTGTTTCAGAGTCTGTGTGCCAGACTATATAACACTGTACAACCAGAAATATGCTTCCTATCGCCGATTCATTCTGGCATTACGCAAATCGTTGATACCCGTGGAGGTCCGGGTTAGAATATTGATCCTCAGTAACCCCTGCTTGTCGCAGGAGGCGACAAACGGGATCGGGTGGTCAGGCTCGCTGACTTGGTTGACACATGTCATCGGTTCCCAATTGCGCCGATCGATGCTGATGATGTTGATCACTGAATTGTCTGGTCCAGACTCGATTATTTACAGACAGCCGCCATATAGCTGGAATATTGCTGAGTGCGGCGTAAAACTATACTCACTCACTCACAAATCGTTGATGCCTTTTGGAAACACCTTGAACGTATACTGTATTTAGTATCTCTGAAGAGCAGATCAGTATGTAGCCTTGCTCCAAGGCTGTACTGAATGCTAAGCCCATGGATGTATAGTAATTCTATCCTTTAAAGAGGCAAGTCTAAGGACCCAAGCCAGTTATTTATCATTTTGTAGAAATTATCATTTTAACTATTATTTATTACCTTAGAGACTCCTGCAAGCCTAATCAGTATTCTATGACGAAATACATTTTCACGATATTATCTTGATATTCTCTGCATCGCATTGACGTCGATCTGGAGATTCCTCGCATCACAACCTGAAAAAGAACGACAATAAATATTCGCATTTCTTTTCCTCAGACCAATTCACGATGCCGTTGAGAACGACCACCTGGAAATCGTCCGTCTTCTCCTGTCCTGTGGCGCCGACCCAAGCATCGCTACGTACGGCGGCAAAACCCCAATCAAGATATCTCACTCGCCCGCCATGACAACCCTGCTTAAAGGTTTGTGAACCCGTGTACATTCTGACCTTGACGAAACGTGTGTAACCTTTGACCTTCTTATGACGTCATAGGAAATTCATACGAAATCCGGTTTGCCGTTGTTTATTTTCCCCTTCAAAACGACCGCGTACCGGATTGCACCGAAACGCAACTGGCTCGTAAATATGAACGCGGACAATAGAGATAGCGTGTTGATAAAGAATGTCATAGTTGAATGCGTGCATAGCCCCAGGCTGTTTAATATTACATTAAACACTGATTGCAGGGCCGGATTAAAAAAAATGAAAAATTCCCACTTGAGTATTCTAAGGGGAATCACCATGCACGCTGACAACCCAGTTGTAATTAAGGGTGTTAAATAATCTCAAATGGAAAGTAAAATTAAACATCGGACATGCGATTAAGTTAGATATGAACATGCAGTTTTAAATTACGACCTCTGCAGCGCAAGTTTTGGACCTACCTATCAAAGATTCGAATTTGTCCATCTTTCACTGTAGGGGCTGTGGGGTAGTCCAGTGGATAAGGCGTTTGTTCGTCATGCCAACATTGTGGGTTGAATATGGCTAATATTGGCATACCCACTCACTCACTCACTCACTACTCACTCACTCACTTTGTTAACAACAGCGTTGAAGATAATATGACCAAGGAACGAGCTATAAAGAGCTTGTTTTGCGACACTGTGTCCGTTTGTCTGGAGGGTATGGGTCACTCGCCAGCTTGGGGTCATCAGTTAAGTCGCCAGAGACCTTCTTGTGATTAATTAGATACTGTGACCTATAGCCAAGAAGGATGGCGAGTCGCTAATCAGCTTTGGACCTCTCGCGAGATGGATCTGTTTACGACATAATCAATATATTGATCTGAAACAGGATGGGTGCATTTAGGTTCAACCAAGAATCCCCGATGCGTAAAACGTCGTACTATTTGTTGATGTAGTTGTGGCCGGGTCTCAGCAGGATATCAGATATCTCATATTGATATTTTTCATGCCCAAGTGCATTTCATTAATTCGATATCTGGACACAAAAAATTAACGTGAATGTATTTTGAATATGAATATATCGATTATGTTTCGGTTTGTTTTGTTTTTTTAAATTCTTCATAACGTAGTCATCGTTATCATCGAAAATTTAGAAAATGTACACAAATAGATCAATAATCTGGCACTGTATGACAAGAGGGCAAATATCCATAAATGTATGAAAAACATGTTGAAATGAACATTCAAACGACAAAGCCCTTTTCATACAAACGATGGATATCAGATAATGGTCTCTGATAATAATTAGGGCACAGATGTAAATAACAGAACCAGAATTACCATATGTTGCATGATGCTCTAATCTCAGCTGAAACGCAGGAAACAGATCTGGGCCTCCTTTCACAAAGCACTAAGGTGATCGTAAGTCACTAAGGTAACCTTAGTGCAATGTTAAAGAATGGGAGTTAAGGTTAACCTTAGTAAAGGTTGCTTCGTGAAAGGACCCCCAGGTAAGCACAGTCTAAAACTCACCGGCTTCAGATAGTTGGCTCAACCAAGAGCTCCCACTTGGGCGCATATAAAAGATTCAGTGTTTACCTAGAGTAGTAAACACTTGCACTACCTCAGGTATTTCTTTCACGAGAAGTTTGTATTTCTTAGCACAACAGAAATCCTGTTTAAAATCGGAATTAAATATACCTCACCAAGACTGAGGGTTTGAGTTTTTGCCTTTAGTGGGGTAACCCAGGGGTTGAGTGTTATCTGGCCAAACGCCTCGCATCGAGGTACAATTCATTGGTACAAACTGGTTCAGTGTGTGAAACCAACAATATTTGGTGTAACAGTATTTATTTCCCGAAAGACATGTAGTATACAATTAAGAATAATAAAAGCAAAAGAATACAATATGTATATCATGGGTCAGTTGATGAAATTGACACTGCTCACCTTCTTATTTTAAATGTTTGCTCACAACCGTTGGTATATTTATTGGTATATTACAGGGCAGTTAAAGAAATTGACACTTCTCACCACCATAACTAGATACAATCACTTACCAAACTCGAACATTCTTTATTGAACCATCGTATACATGTGTATTCCTTAATAGCTATTTTTAACGTGACACAAAATTTAGAAGATATCCGCTTATTAAGAACATGTCATGTTATATTCTATGGTCCTGGGCCTCCTTTCACAAAGTAACCTTTACGAAGGTTAACCTTAACTCCCATTCTTTAACATTGCACTAATGTTATGTTAGTGACTTATGATCACCTTATTGCTTTGTGAAAGGAGGCCCTGATCCACAAATCGTTCGTAGCGCTACGACATTCTTAAGCCTATACTATACTATAGGGTTACGACAGGTCGTAATTTTACGAGCGAGTTGTCGATAGGAACCATCATGTCATATATCATCGTCGCTAAGCAGCGAGATAAACATGTATTTTTAATTCAAGGCGTATTCTGTTTGTTATCTGTAAGTGTTGTTGCTAACTAATTGTCTTTTTATCACAGGATACTTTGGAGACATCAATGGATTTGACTCTGAGAACGAAGAAACGCCATGGGAATTTGCCGGGACGTCCATATCATGTGGTGAGTTGAATACCGCAAGCCACGCAATCTCGCTGTTGATCTGGGACCCGCTGTTCAAACCGGTCACGTAACCGCGACCCCCGTAACTCAGACCTCACAATAACCGTATCAGTAGGATCGCTTTGTGAAGCGGGACCACATAGTTAGCTGGTGTCATTTGCTTCCGTGATGAGATCTCTGCATGTTTAACGTGACAATGAATTACATGTTTCGTCATACGTCAGAGGTGGCGATGAGTGACAGGCTTAGAGTCACGTGACTTCCTTGAATAGTCCCAATTTGTCAACAAAGCTGTACATATATTTACAAAAAACAACATGTTTTTCCTGGTGTAATATCTCCATCACGAGCTTGTTTGAAGCAAAGATGAAAGCAGGTGTTTTAGGTGCAGCTAGACACCTGAATCTTTTTCGTACAACCGGAACGGCCATGGGGCTTCCGGAATTGAAAGTGATACCCACTGACTGTTTGCGTTGGAGCCGATTTAATATTAAGATGGGATGAATTTGTTAAGTGCGTTTTATCGTATCATGAAGACAGGGATTGAGTGGGTTGTTCCCGTTCATATCGCCCTCGTATACCTGCTTACGTCCCTTAGGCGTGACTGACTGACTGGGTATGGTTTTACGCCGCTTTTAGCAATCTTCCAGCAACATCACGGCGGGGGACACCAGAAATGGGCTTCACACATTGTGCCCATGTTGGGATTCGAACCCGGGCCTTCGGCGTGACGAGCGAACGCTTTAACCACTAGGCTACTCCACCGCAGGCATGACAGGACACGCTGACCAAACGTTCGAATGTTGATGGCGGCGGGGTAGCCTAGTTGTAATTCTTCGTCACGCCAAAGACCCGGGTTCGATCATCCACAATGTGTGAATCGCATTTCTGGTGACCCCACCGTGATATTGCTGAAATATGGCTCAAAGTGGCGTAGATCCATAAACGCTCACTCACTCACTCGAATCCGGGTTTGGGTCTGAATATTATCCTTGGTTTGTCTGCACCAGTAAGCTGTTGGTTTCACTCTCATGGATACCAATATTTGGGATTGACCCACCATGATATATACAGCTCCTGTTTTGATAGGGATATAGGGTTGAGTTGAGTTGAGTTGGACTTTACGTCACATCGGCATTATTCCAGCCATATAGTGACGAGAACAAGTCTGCATTAATATACATTGTCAGGACAGAGTCAAAATGAATTTTATTTCAAAAATATATCCATTACATTGTCATGTAAAACAGAAAAAGTCATAGCACTAAATTTACAGGCAGGCAATTTGTTAGTCACATTACACAGTTACAATTTATGATACAGATCAACTTCCCTCAGGTAGTTCACTATCAGATGAGCGCTCACGCGGGAGAACAGATCTTTCAGATTTGTTCCATCATAGCTCGTTGTAAATTTCTAAAATGTCCAGAATGATTGGGTGACTTGAAGTAACATTTAGAAGTGCTTGAAGGCAAGATAATGAATCTGTGAAAACGATGAAGTTTTTGGAATGATTCTGCTGTTTAATATAGGTCAAAGCTGAAAAGATAGCTTTGGCCTCGGCAGTGAAAATGGAACTGTTGTCGGGAATCCTAGAGGAGACAGTCTTAGATCCTATGACTGTAGCACTGGCAACTTGGCCCTCATCCTTGGATCCGTCTGTGAAAATGGATCTATGGGTGTCATACTTGGAACGTAGCTGGTTGTATTCCTGCTGGAACACCAAAGGATTTGTTTCGGACTTTTTGAGTTTAGTGAGGGTAAGATCGACCTGTGGTTTCACCATCTGCCAGGGTGGTGAAGACAGGAGTCGGTAAGGTGCTATGATATTGAGATCAATTTTAGCTGCAGATATGTGTGGTTGAATTCTGATTCCAAGTGGTGGAACCAGGCTTGGCAGTTTAGGAAACAAGTTTTCATAGAGAGGGTTGAAAACACAATTGTATGCTGGATTGGACTGCTTTGGACGTAATTTAGTGATATATTGCAGTGAAAGTTTAATGCGGCATTGTTCAAGGGAAGGTTCGTTAGCCTCTGCATATAGACTGTCTCCCGGAGAGGTCCTAAAAGCTCCCAGGCAGAGCCTCCCAGGCCTTGGTGGTGGATAGAATCTATTTTTTTCTAAATTGCTTTTGCAGGCTCCACCATAAACAATGGAGCCGTAGTCTAGTTTAGAGCGAACCAAAGATCTGTACAGATGAAGGAGGGTAGTCTGATCCCCACCCACTCTGTATTTTATCTGTGGTAAGAATGTCAGGTGACGATCGAATATGAGTCCCAGGAATTTGGCCTCTTCTACTACCTTGATGGGGAGTACCATCTAAAGATAGGTCTGGATCCTTGTGTAGTTTGCATTTACGACAAAAAGTGAATACAAATTGTTTTGGATTTGAAAACTTAAAGCCATTTTCATTGGCCCATATTTGGATTTTGTTAAGACAGAGTTGTAGCTGCCTTTATATTGCGTGCACGTTCTTACCACGACATGATATATTGAAATCGTCCACGAAAAGGGACCCATCAACACAGACGTTAGTGAGGCTGTTACTTTTGATGCTAAAAAGGGTGATAGACAAGATGCTGCCTTGAGGGACGCCCTGATCTTGGTGGAAATAAACAGACAATGTGGAATCTTGATAGGGATATAGGGGCGGTGGGGGTAGCATAGTGGTTAAAGTGTTCGCCTGTCACGCCAAAGACCCGGGTTCGATTCCCAACATGGGTACAATGTGTGGATCCCATTTCTGTTGTCCCCCGCCGTGATGATGCTGGAATATTGCTAACGCGGCGTAAAACTAAACTCACTCACTTGATAGGGATATATTTATTTTTCAACGCTACACAAAACCTATTCTCACAATATGTTCGGTATACATGCAAACAGAATGACTACCGTGTCTAATGTTGAGTCATACACAACATATTCCGTCACTCACAATAAAAAACAGACAACCAGAACAAAACACTTATATACACCACATTTCAGAAGTCAAATGTGTCTGACAGGTTACTCAGTATACAATTATATCACTGGAGACCGTAAGACGTCAATCACGAAATCCGTGAGGCCTCTTTATATATGATAATTTTAAAGCCATGTCTATTAACGTAAGAATCAATGAGCACGATTTGTAAAACACGCATGCATTATTCAATTTTAAAATATCGAATTTCAAACCCAAAACGTTGCCGTTCACACAGCGGAGTATCTGTAAACACCGCACGAAGAACAAAAGGAGATGTTGTTATAGTGAGACCAATCCTCAGTTTAACGTGCTGTGGGAAACTCCCAGGAATACCACGTGCTATTGTCTCCTTCCCATTCCACAATCATCTGCGCCACGCTCAGACGAGACGAGCAACACGTGCTGCTCGTGCTTGTAGCAACGCATGCGCAGCACGTGTTCGTTTTTCGTCATTACTGACGTGTCTGCCGCTAGTCAAATGTAGGCAAAGAACCCCAGACTAATTAACATATAGGACATTATCTGTCGATCTGCCAATTATAATAATCGCTGTTAATATGAAAATGAACCGACTGTTTAAGGGCGGCGGCCATTTTGGATTTTATAACAAACAAGTTTTGCTTTTCCGCACGTGCGACAAATATATATTTGTTGTTTACTCATAAGCACATTTTTAAAGTACTATTTATATCATCCATGTTGAGTAAACTAAATAGTTAAAATTTTAATTTTGCTGTTTCGTAATGTGTTAGGGATAAGTGCATGTGAACTACCTGCGCAGTAAGCCTCTTTAGCTTTTTAGCGGAGAATGGATTGTCCGCCAACTCAAGCATGACGACAAGGTGAACATTACAACGAGGAAATGTCATTTTCACGCAGGGTTTATGTGAAACCCAGCCCATAGCTTTCACACGATTAAACATTAATTTTGACACTTCATACTTCAAAGTAGCTTACCATTTCATTCTATAAAGACGAAGACAGATATAGTCTCTGAATGAAATATTTTACGATCTTTTGGGCACGGTTTTCTTTTAAGTGAGTGAGTGAGTTTAATTGTATGCCGCACTTAGCAATATTCCAGCTTTATGACGGCGGACTGTAAATAATCGAGTCTGGACCAGACAATCCAGTGATCAGTGTAGCTGGAATATTGCTGAGCAAGGCGTTAAACAACAAACAAAGAATCAAATCTGTCCAACGATAATCTTCAGACGTAGTTGTTCAAACGTCGTAATTGATTTCTTATCAGGGTTATACTCTGAACACTTTCGTTAACGGAATTACTGGAAGGCGAATTATCACGTTCCGGTTATTGTTCCGGTTTTGGTTTCCAGGATCGGTTCTGTAAAGCAATTTAAAGGTGACGCAACGCAATTTCAAAGGTGAGAACCAGTCTATATAAAAGTTATTTGGTACATGTAGCACAGCCCGTTCTCTATTCGAAGAACCTATTTAGGGCTTCACATTACACACTAAAAAGAAAAATAGTATAATTTCCTTTTGTTATATTCCGTTTTTGAGCTTGTCGAAAACCATAAGTGGGTGAAAATAGTTTTAGAATTCACTTGCCCAAAATTTGAATGTGGAAATTAAACAAAAGATTAGAAAAAGGTAACATGCCATTATTTATCAGGCCATAATCTAGCATGATTTAAAAGTGTATTATAACTTAACAAGTCGGAAAGTGTGATATATTTAATTAATCACCCCATGAAAATTCACTAGCCAGTCGGGCCAGTGTCTGTGGAGATTTACTGGCCCGACTGGATCTTTACTAGCCACGGGTAGAAACATTACAGCGGTGTCACGACGGCAACGGAACCGAACCTTTCTCTCTGTCTGAGAAACCAGAGCTTTAACCACTAGGCTACGTTACCGCCACTCAAACAAATGCGAGTGAAGACAGCATCAATGCCCGACTATAACGCGCCCTCAACGGAATAGGGACGTTTATCAGATCACAATCGTTTTAATGCAGATTTAGTTTGCTAATATGTTTTTGTAGTTCTGACAAAACCTATTTGATAGGAAGAAAGTGATGCCGATGTTGCTCGGCAACGGTCTCGCGTTACCAACCACGCGCACTTAGTAAATGCCGTGTTATGTTTATGTGTGAAAGGAGGACAACTTTATAAACAGGTAGGCCTTGATGACTCATGACATCTCTCTGCTGTGATAAGGTTAAACGTAGGATTTCGAAACGATACGTCAGGCATACGTGAGTCAGCGAAATGAAATGACAAAAGATATTTTGAGTTAAGTGTTTCACGAGTGAGGTAGCGTGAACTGAACGCTGTTCACAGTTGCAGAAAAGGCGTCATAGCTGTATGCCATTTATGTATGTAGTGACGTCATTCTGGCGAAAATACGCGAGTAGGCGTCCTCATGGGTACAGGGAATTCAATATCATGGAGTGAGTGAATGATGTTTTCTGCCGTATTTTTAAATGTTTATTATAACAGTTCATTAAAAAACAAGGAAGTAAGTTGTCAATGACTGGTAACGACCTATGTTGTCTGGTTTGACGTTAGACATCGTAGACACCCGGCACTCATTTATTGTCAGCTCTGCGGGGACAACGCGACGTATGGCAAGCCATGTTCACATTTATTAAGAAATGCTGGTATATTAAATTGTTTTAAAGATATCTTTAATAACACTGAGACATGATATTGAACTGAATTGATGCTATCTTAAATTGAATTGAAGATATCTTGAAATGGTTTAAAGATGTCTCGAAAGAAATAAAATAGATATCTTCAATAACATTCATGATATCGCGAAATGAATTAAGGATATGACGAAGCATATTGTTGATATCTTGACAAGAATTGCTCATATCTTGAATTGTATTGGATATATCTTGAAATGAATTAACGATATCTCCAATAGAGATTATGCGTTGAGAAATGATAGGTATCTTAAATTCATTTAAAGATCTCTTGAATTGAAGATATCTTGAATTGAATTTGAGATATCTTGATATCTTGATAAATTAAATATTTAATAGAAATATGTTTGCCGTTCTTTCTTGTTACTTGTACTGTAGATATAAATAACTGATTTAAAGATATTTTCAAAATTAGTACGGATATCTTTAATTTGATTTTAGATATTTGGATCCGCCAGAACTGAAGATATTTATCATTGAAATTAAAGATATGTATAATTGAATTAAATATATCTCTCAATGATTTAAAGATAAGTGTAATGCGTTTGTGGATATGAATAAATTATTTCAAGATATCCTGAACTGAATTGAAGATATCTTGATTTAATTTCTAATACACTTATGTACACTATGATTGTAATTGTTTTATTCATATTTGAAGCACATTTAAACACAATACGAAATTTGATCTTGACATTTGGATATCAGAAATTAAAGATATCTTCAATTATTTACAGATAGCTTTCAAACAATATTGATATCTTCAAATTGAATACGGATATCTTTAAAGCAATTGAAGAAATCTTTAATTTCATGTTAAATGTGAAAACGGCATGCCGGCACCGTGATATTGCTGGATTATTGCTAAAGGCGGCATAAAATCATACTCACTCACTCACCGAGGTCGTGGGTGGTGTACATGAAGTACTAGCCCCGCACAGACAAATATTAGGGGCAGATACACTGCTCAGACACCGAGCCAACCATTCCTTTTTTATCCTCTTAAAGCAGAGTTGGGGCGATGTGGTAGCTTAGTGGATAAAGCCTTTACTCGTCACGCCGAAGACCCGGGTTCGATTCCCCAATAGGTACAATGTGTAAAGACCGTTTCTGTTGTCCTCCGCCGTGATATTGCTTGAATATTGCTAAAAGCGGCGTAAAACCTTACTAACTCACTCACCTAAGGCAGACTACCAGGAAGGAGAACAACAAAGACAGCATTTAACCTCATTTAGTCCGACGCGGCTGAAAGATCAGACCACAACCGTCCACTTCCCGGGCAGTGTACCATACAACATATTCAAGATCTTACCGAATCGATTCTAGATGTGATTACGTGAATAATTACATTGGTGTCATTTGATTACATCTGCAAGTATCAGTTTTGTGGTCGGCCATCAAAGCGAAATGAGCATGCTAATATGAATTATATCTCTGACGAATAAGAATATATATTCCCCTGGGGAATTAATGTCTGCTGCGAAGCTCCTCTGTTTGCTAATGACAGAGTTGTGAGTTATTTATGCACGATCGTTCCATTTCCCAGTCATGTTGCGAAGCCATAAGGTGTTTATGCCCAAACGTCAAATAAAAGTCTCCGTTTTAGCTTGTCAATTTCTTTAGCGGCAAGAACCCATCACACGTGCTGCCGTGACGTCATTTGGCTGTTTGCCAATTTTTGTGATTGATTGCTTTGCGTTATGTCAAGTTGCCCCAGTGAGCTGGAGAAGACAAGTTTAGATCACTGAAATAGCTTTTTCGTCGTAGCTCCTGGCTCATCGGGAAAAAAAAAAGGTTTTTTCATTTATTAGTCCTGTCGTAGATTTACAGCGGATACAAATCTTTAAGAAACATTTTATAAATATATTTTTATCGTAATCATTTTGAAAAAAAATCTTTTAAGGAATTAGATTTATTTGATTGGCAGCGTAAAATAATTGGCTTGTAAGTGGAATGAGTGAGTGAGTAAAGTTTAGTTTTACGCCGAACTCAGCTGTATTCCAGCTATATGCCGACGGTCTGCAACAATGATGCAGCGACCTTTAAGCCGGTATAAATGAGGAATATCTCATTCATATTTCCGAGGAAGCTGAAGCCTAAGAGTTAATGTATACAGAGCGCAGGTGAACGAGTAGACGATATTCAGCAAGATAAAAACTCTTTCCCACGTTTGCATAATGCAGCCGTGCATGAAATGGCAGCATTTCACACTGAACCGAATCAACTTCTGCTGGTCGGCAGATAAACGGGACCGATATTGTCATGCACCGTAAATAGCACGCCGCGAAATACCGACATACTCATCTCCGAAAACCTCTCGCATCTTGGCACGGAAGTAGCCGTCTCCGAGATACGCTTGCTAGACCGACTGAGTCAACACATCCCTCAAACATTAGCAAACCCGCTCCGCAGGGAAAGGCAAACGACCTATTTCGACCATCATGTACTAAATATACACCGCGTCTGAAATTGGCAATTCTTTGTTGGGCCGACTGCCGCTGATAATCTTGATTCTCCATGTTTCAGATGCTGCACAGGGCAAGGGGTTTGATATTTTTGCTGACGTGCCCTCTGACCCGGAAGACGAGACGGATGACCTCTTTGACGTAGAGATGACGTCAGCGATCCGAACTTATGACCTCCACCTTGAAAGCGCAGACAGGTGCGTTGTTTACGCAGATACGTGATGCTTGTCTGTCAGCTTTTCTCGGATGACGTTTGGCACTGACTGCTGATGAAGACATTTAAATCATCATGTTTCGCACCATTGTCACGAATTGCGTGTAGATGTGGAAAGCGTATTTGTTTATAACGCAGCTGTCATAAATAGTAGGCTAAATTTGGACGAAGGTACATATATACTCATAGGAACGAATAAGGGAACACATGAAAGTATAAGTGTTCCTATATTCTTTTCCAGGTTTCTTCACAAGTACACACCGTGGGGGTGCTGGGGGTAGCCTAGTGGTTAAAGCGTTAGCTGGTCACGCTGAAAACCTGGGTTCGATTCCCCACATGGGCACAATGTCTTTCTTTCCATTTCTTGTGTTCCCCGCCGTGATGTTGCTGGAATATTGCTTAAAGCGGCGTAAAACCAAACTCACTCACTCACTCACAAGGTATGTATTGCAGTGTGAGTGAAATTCTAGAAATACGTAAAGGAACGCTTGTAATTTCATGTGTTCTTTTATTCGTTTCTTTGAGTATATATATGGACCATGGTCAGTTGGACGAGCGGAAGTTGTTCATATAGAAATGGCAATAATCGTACCAGTTTATTTGTTTGGTTTGTGACACGTCACATTTAGCAATATTCTAGCTATACCTCGGCTTTATGTAAGTAAATTATGAATCGGTCCGTGGACTGAAAATCACAGTCTGTCTCACAGTGCCTGCACCGCATTATTTTCCCTACTGCCCAGACCTTCCTGCAATTCTAAAGCCCTAAATGAAGCAAGTCTAGATTTCGTCAGGCTCAGGAATAGCCAGTTTCACTGAGTCTCCTTTTCAAATAAACAATAATTGTTTGTCTATGTCAAAATTATTATATATTCAGAGACTAAGTGTTATGGGTGTTGACTTGATGCTCGGTGACTGTTGTTGCAAGTCCCGACAGATGCTCATGATGTCGATCATTGGTTTATCCGATCCAATCAGTACTGTTTATGGACAGCCGTTAAATGAGCGACATAATCAAAGGATAAAAAATGTAGTAGATGCAACTGTAGCATAAACACGAGTAACTATGCTACAGAAATAGCAGCACCAGCTGTAGTGTTTGGAGAAATTTAGGGTAATGTTGTGTAAGAGAATGAGACAAATATTGATTTGTGGTAGTTTCGTTAGGAGAGTGAGTCAGACTTGACATTTTCACAGCTTTGTTCAGTCACATGTTTGCGTGTGTCAGCTTGTATGGACTAATAGTGCTTTAGTGCAGCGAAAGTAGAAGTACATGCTCACGTAGCAGTAGTTTGTTTGTTTGTTTGTTTTTTAAACGCCGCACTCAGCAATATTCCAGCTTTATGGCAGCGGTCTGTAAATAATCGAGCCTGGACCAGACAATCCAGTGATTGACATCATGAGCATCGATCTACGCAATTTGGATACGATGACATCTGTAAACCACTATTTGTCACCCGACCCCGTTAGTCGCCTCTTCCGACAAGCATTCGAGATCAATTCTGACCCGTATCTTCAGGGTTTGGTCGATGTAGCAGTTGTAGTAGTAGTGAGTGAGTGAGTTTAGTTTTACGCCGCACTCAGCAATATTCCAGCTGTAAGGCTGTGGTCTGTATACAATCGAGTCTGGACCAGACAATCCAGTGATCAACAGCATGAGCATCAATGTACGCGTTTGGGATCCGATGACATGTGTCAGCCAAGTCAGCGATTCTGACCTCCCGATCCCGTTAGTCGCCTCTCACGACAATCATGGGTTACTAAAGATCAATTCTAACCCGGATCTTCACGGGCCGTAGTCGTAGTCGTAGTAGTAGTAGTAGTAGTAGTAGCTGTACGGAAGGCAACTCATGAAGGAGGATTACGGATGTCAGCATTGGCTCTAGTATCTGAAACAGATGTGTTAACGTGATTGTGTTTTTGCAGCATTTGGTAAAACATATTTCTTCTGACTAACGAAGACAGCACGTGCAGTTGCAAATTTAGAAACTAGTTACAGAAGCCGTTACGGCTTCTTCGCACCATCCTCGACATGATGATCTCCATCTCAGATCGTATATAAATATTCATTATTACTGAACTGTCTGTTTTCTGGCTTGTTGCGGAAAAGAATACTTTTCTTGCGAATCCAATATGACTTTTTCTGGTTTGTTTTGACAAATGGGGTTCTATTTTCAGACTGGACCGATATGTGTGTGTTCGAGACGCCATGGCCGACTTCCGTATGTCCAAGGACGACATGAAGAAGATATGCGGGAACAAGATTCAGCTCCACAAAATATCAGCTGGAGCGCTGTGTAAATCAACAGAACACAACGTGCTGACCTTTTGTCACCAGAACGTGTCACCAGTTGAACTAATGAACTTCCGAGATTACAACACACTGGAGCCAAAAATGATCGAGCATTTAAAGAAGTCCGAAGATAGCACAAAAGCCAAAAAAGCCAAACCGAAAAAGAGGCCATCGACTCCGTCTAAAAAGTCGCGGAAAACCAAACAGTTAGTCGAATCTTCCGATAACGAGAGCGATGCGACGATAGAGTTCGGCAGTCCTTTCAACAGCGACGACGAGAGCGTAGATTACATGGATTTGTATTCATTCAACGAGTTTGAACCCGAAACCACAAACACTGAACAGAAGAAGCCGTTGAAATTCACACCGAAACAGGAGTTATGTGTTCAGTTGAAGAAGGAAACCTTTCCCCGAGTAGAGGCTCCTAAGGCTAGACGGAAATCGACGGAGAACACGAAAACCGAAAAGCACGAACAAAACAGTGTCGGAAAACCGGAAGTGCGTCATCCCTCTAAACCTTCTCTGAGTCATTCGTCCAAGTCGGATTCCAACGTTTTGTTCAAGACAAAACTAACTAATACATCGAAATCGAAAAGTGACCCAAGCCAATTCAGTGGGAAAAGTCTACACTCATCTAAAATGCGAATACGTGAAAATACGTCCATTGACGCGACGAAAGCTTCCATGAAGGCTCAAAGTGAACACATATATTCGTTTGACGAACATGACAATATGTTGTCAGCCGGAGAGGACACAGAGATTAGTTTTCCTCGCATTGACCGCCTATTCTCTGAAAGGGGAGATAAACACGGCCTCCGTAAAGAACGTAGTGTAGACTGCAAGAAAGGCCTGGAAAAATCATTCAGGACTATTATGAGCAATTCCAAAGAGGACCACTTCCGTTTCAAAATTGGGACAATCTCGCAAGACTCTCACGAGAACCCGCGTGGTTTTCTCACCGGAAGTGACACGCCCGACACGCTACAAGGGCCCCACAACTTTAAAAACGTGAGATCGCAAGCAGCGATGTGATTAAGCATTTAGGAACACAAGCACAATTGCCCGTTTGAATATAATTGCATTTCAAGACCATTTCAGCCGAATTGATCATTCCCTTGTCGCGGAATCAATACATTTCTGGTCGCCATGGATACAGCCGCCGTCCCAGCGTTTTGCGATGGCGACTGCCAAAGAGGATATTAATACCGGCGCTCGGTGATCGACGAGTAATAAATGAAATAGATGCTTTTAATCGATATGTTGGCATTCGATATTGTTTGCTCTTGACAAGTGATTGACAGCAATATGTGATCATTGTTCCGCTTGTGAATAGCCGCCAAATGGATATATATATATATAACTGTGAAATTGAACATCTTGTGATCTCATGATGGTATTACCTACAGTGTGTGAAAGAAACTTAAGCAGTGTCACGTGACTATCCCCCAGCATCTGTATTGATCGTGTGGTATATTCATTCCTGTTGTGTTGAAAGCTTTCGAAGCGAATGTCTCTGTAGTTCGTTAACAACGATTCGTAGTTTATCCTCTGTTTCTGTCAAATAAGAATTACAATTGAGTTTTGAAAAAAAAAATATACATCTTGTTGCTGATTGTAAGAAAGGGTCAATTGTGATTTGATATGTCAAATATATTGAAGTATTATGATTGTTGAATTCTGTCATATGATGCATAGAATCGTGTACATTTCAGTTGTTAATTTCACATTTGAAATATAGATCTCTTCACACTTGCCCCATTGGGGCGCTGTGGATAATCGTGTTGTTTTGATAACTTTTTATTGACTCTGTTATATTAAATGGCATAATGTTCATGACATAATTGTTGAGACTTTCAAGATGGTCGTTCTGAGGACGCCTGCCATTTTCATAAACGTTTTGGCCGACGTACATTTATAAATGACGTTATGAACGAAGTCGAAACGTTACGCAACCAAATGCACTGTGTTCAGTTTAACATTCAGGGTTTATCGGCGTATTCATTGTAATCAGTACAACAGAAAAAAATGTTTTCGTATGTCTAACTTATTTCATTTAGAGTTCAACGTGAACCTTGTTTTATCTTGTTACGATTTATTTCACGTTTGTTAATATTGTGCTAAAGAAGTCTGAGTTACCTCCCTTGTTTGGGCGTCAGCTGCTGTGTAGTTAATACTGAAGGGAGTATTCTTAATACGTGAGTTGATTTACTTTTCAAGAATTCATTCCAAACATATTGTCTTCTGATAAGAATCAATTTGTGATGAGGGCATTTATAGCTGTCAATCAGAACGTCGTTTTCGTCAACGCACTGTGTGGAGCTTGGTGTTGTATCTTATTATGACCCTGCACTGTTCGGAGTTTGTCAGTTTGAAAACTATATATGGACGGATGCTACGACGCAATACGTTCTGGTTGATCAACGAATGAGAAAAAAAGAATTAGTTTTAGCTAGTGCCGTCCATTTTGTTTGTTTTACGTGCTCATATGCGATATTATATTCTGAATGGTAAACCTGTTTGGATATGTGTTCGATGTCATGTTATAAAGTGTTAAGTATGGCAGTGAAAATAAACCGATTTGTTCTTACGCTTCTGTGCGTGTCTTGTCAACAAAGAGAGGACTTATGACTTCCTCAAATTACCAAAAAGAGTCAGTGAAGTTTTACGCCGCTTTTAGAAATATTCCAGCAATATCACGGCGGGGCACACCAGAAAAGGGCTCTACACATTATACCCATGCAGGGAATCGAATGCAGGTCTTCGGCGTGACGAGCTAGCACTTTAACCACTAGGCTACCCCACCGCCCGTCCATGAAGACCTTGTATCTCATGAACACTTGATGTTTTTTAAACGAAATATATGTCGTAAGACTGACTGACTGAGTTTGGTTTTACGCCGCTTTAAGCAAAATTCCAGCAATATCACGGCGGGGGACACCAGAAATGGGCTTCACTCATTGTACCCATGTGGGTATGTCGAAAGAGGAGACGTTAGTTGAATATGATTTTATGCCGCTTTTAGCAATGCTCCAGCAATTTTACGGCCGTGGGATACCAGAAATCGGCTTCACACATTGTACCCATGTCGGGAATCGAACCCGGGTATTTGGCGTGGAGAGCAAACCTTTTGAAGCAACAGGCTAACCCATCGCACCAAGCGAATATTGTTTTATGCCGGTTTGGCAATGTCCCTGGTATTATAGGCATGTTACAACGTGGGGAATCAGCTCTGTGACCTAACGATTGAACGCTGCAACAAAAAGATACCCAAACGACGGAACAAGATGGATATTTAAAATTGATTTCAAGATTATATCTATTATTACATCTTGTACGATTGTGGCGAAACTGAAATAATTTAGCCATATGTATAATTTTTACGACATAGTACTTATACACGGCCGAAAGCAATTCTGTCATGTCATAAAGGGACGTCATTTTACGTCAACGCTACATGCTAATCATTACAAAATATTGATGAAAAATATTTGAATGAATCACTGAAATAAACTATGATGACTAAAGATAAGCATGTCTTCATCTACTGCTAGTTTCTGCAGGGGAGAATAGAAGACGTGCTGTAGATTATCCCTTGTTTCTGTGACAGTTTTCATGAAAAGTGTTAGTTTGTTGTTGATTAACGCCACCCACATACAATAACACTACGTCGCATACCGAACCGCCAAGTCATTAGATATACTGCTCAAAAGAATTTAAGGACAACACGAGTTTACCATATGGTTATAATTTATCTCGCATGTCACGTCAGGTTAAGTATGGTAATATGAAAGAATTGGACGACCCTTAACTACTTTGAGTGGTATAGGCTTTTCAAAGGCGTCTGTTCTTGCAAATAAATGCAGTTTTATCATCGTGTTAAAAAACTTATCCTATTTTGTTTTTGTTCACGAACTGCAGCACGTACACAGAGATAAGATATCACTATCACTTTTACGAGTAGTTGACGTAACGACATTTGGCCCAAGTAAAAGGTCACATCAAGCTACCCGGATACGAGATAAAGATTGAGGTCATCATGACCTTGTTCAGAAATGAACGACTATTTAATATTTTAGTCTTTGAGTTAGGTGGCCTGGGGTATTTGGCAAAGACGGAATGTGATTTCGGGATGTTGTTCCAAATAGTATATCTATTCAAAACACGTAAAAGTTTGATTGTTTATTTTTTGTTGTTCGCCGCCCTCAGCACTATTTCAATCATATGATCTCTATATATAATCGTGTCTTCACCAGACAATCCTGTGACTGACATCATGAGCATGCATGCATACGATGACATGCATCAAACTGATTTAAGTGAGCAAGTTAGTTTGACTAAATGTCTAATTTATTGTGGTACTAATGAACTTAATTTTGATTGTTGTTTAACGACAATATTCCAGCTTCATGGCAGCGGTCTGTAAATAACCTAGTCTAGACAATCCAGTGATCAACATCATGAGCATCGATCTTCTCAAATGGGGTACGAACATGTGTCAACCGAGTCAACGAATCGGACCACCCGATCCCGTTAGTAGCGTCTTTCGAAAAGCATGGGTTGCTAAAGACCAATTCTGACCCGGATCTTCACGGGTACAATACACGTGATATAGAACACTCACACGTGGGAGTCTGTGTGTAGTGACACCCATGAGATATGACAGGATATGTGGCCACATATCAATGAGTGTTCTTAACCTGTTTTGAGTAGTACATGTGTTTATCCGAAAACGGAATTTATATTTACTGGATCCACAGCATATTTTCCCATTTACTAAATTACTAAGTATAAAACCTGAGATTGATTTTCCAGAATTTTCAAAGCTGATTCACAAAGTGGGACACGCTAACCCATCTAAGATTACCATTCGTCGTCGACGTAACCAACACTAATTTCCACAGCTGTAAACATCTGTGTCTATATACAGATTGTGAATAAACTTGTCATTACACATAACATTTATGTGTGTTGACGTCTCGATCAATAGTAACTGTATTGTCAGGTTTCAGATGATTTGACGGTGGTGTTTCCTCGTAACTAATGAGCAATTATCATCATCAAATCAAAATGGATTCTAATCATTCTGTGTATTTTTATGAGTCAAAGCATCATACGGGTCTGAAAAACTCATGTTTTTCCATCGTGGTCACCACGAGAAGTTTTATGTAAGTGTTGAAAACGGTTACATGTGGCATACTGGGTAAAATAGTTACATAAGACATACCGGGTAAAAACGGTTACATGTGGCATACTGGGTAAAACAGTTACATGTGGCAAACTGGTACAACAGTTACGTGGGACATACTGGATAAAACAGTTACATGGGACATACTGGATAAAACAGTTACATGGGACATTCTGGGTAAAACAGTTACATGGGACATACTGGATAAAACAGTTACATGGGACATACTGGCTAAAACAGTTACGTGGGACATACTGGATAAAACAGTTACATGGGACATACTGGGTAAAACAGTTACATGGGACATACTGGATAAAACAGTTACATGGGACATTCTGGGTAAAACAGTTACATGGGACATACTGGATAAAACAGTTACGTGGGACATAATGGGTAAAACAGTTACGTTACGTGGGACATACTGGATAAAAAAAACAGTTACATGGGACATACTTACGAGTAAAACAGTTACGTGGGACATACTGGGTAAAAAAACAGTTACGTGGGACATACTGGATAAAACAGTTACATGGGACATACTGGGTAAAACAGTTACGTGGGACATACTGGATAAAACAGTTACATGGGACATACTGTGTAAAACAGTTACGTGGGACATACTGGATAAAACAGTTACATGGGACATACTGAGTAAAACAGTTACATGGGACATACTGGGTAAAACAGTTACGTGGGACATACTGGGTAAAACAGTTACATGGGACATACTGGGTAAAACAGTTACGTGGGACATACTGGGTAAAACAGTTACATGGGACATACTGGGTAAAACAGTTACGTGGGACATACTGGGTAAAACAGTTACGTGGGACATACTGTGTAAAACAGTTACGTGGGACATACTGGAAAAACAGTTACATGGGACATACTGGGTAAAACAGTTACATGGGACATACTGTGTAAAACAGTTACGTGGGACACACTGGATAAAACAGTTACATGGGACATACTGGGTAAAACAGTTACATGGGACATACTGGATAAAACAGTTACATGGGACATTCTGGGTAAAACAGTTACATGGGACATACTGGATAAAACAGTTACATGGGACATACTATATAAAACAGTTACATGGGACATACTGGATAAAACAGTTACATGGGACATACTGGATAAAACAGTTACATGGGACATACTGGGTAAAACAGTTACGTGGGACATACTGGATAAAACAGTTACATGAGACATACTGTGTAAAATAGTTACGTGGGACATACTGGATAAAACAGTTACATGGGACATAATGGGTAAAACAGTTACGTGGAACATACTGTATAAAACAGTTACATGAGACATAATGGGTAAAACAGTTACATGTTAACATGCTGGATGAACGAGTTACACTTGACGGATTGGTTTAAACAGTTACATGGGATATTCAGGGTAAAACAGTTACATGGGACATACTGGATAAAACAGTTACATGGGACATACTGGATAAAACAGTTACATGGGACATAATGGGTAAAACAGTTACATGTTAACATGCTGGATGAACGAGTTACACTTGACGGATTGGTTTAAACAGTTACATGGGATATTCAGGGTAAAACAGTTACATGGGACATACTGGATAAAACAGTTACATGGGACATACTGGATAAAACAGTTACATGGGACATACTGGATAAAACAGTTACATGGGACATAATGGGTAAAACAGTTACATGTTAACATGCTGGATGAACGAGTTACACTTGACATATTGGGTTAAACAGTTACATGGGACATACTGGGTAACACAAGTGCGGGTTACATATTGGATAACACAGGTTCATGATAAATACTGGTAAAAAAGGTAAATGTGAGTGCCGGATAACATAGGTTTACGTGAGATCTGGGTAACACAGGATTACGTGAACACATGGTAACACACGTTTACGTGAGCACAGGGTAACACACGGTTTACGTGAGCACAGGGTAACACAGGTTTACGTGAGCACAGGCCTGGGTAACACAGGTTTACGTGCTATCAGGGTAACACAGGTTTACGTGTTGTCAGGGTAACACAGGTTTACGTGAGCACAGGGTAACACACGTTTACGTGCTATCGGGGTAACCCACGTTAACGTGAGCCCAGGGTAACACACGTTTATGTGCTATCAGGGTAACACAGGTTTACGTGAGCACAGGCCAGGGTAAAACAGGTTTACGTGCTATCAGGGTCACACATGTTTACGTGAGATCAGGTAACACAGGTTTACGTGAGCACAGGGTAACACATGTTTTCGTGAACGCAGGGTAACACACGTTTACGTTCTATTAGGGTAACACATATTTACGTGAGATCAGGGTAACATAGGTTTACGTGCTATCAGGGTAACACATGTTTACGTGAGCACAGGGTAACACACGTTTACGTGCTATCAGGGTAACACAGGTTTACATGAGCACAGGGTAACGCATGTTTACGTGCTATCAGGGTAACACATGTTTACGTGAGATCAGGGTAACACACGTTTACGTGCTATCAGGGTAACACATGTTTACGTGAGAATAGGGTAACACAGATTTACGTGCTATCAGGTTAACACAGGTTTACGTGTTATCAGGGTAACACAGGTTTACGTGAGCGCAGGGTAACACACGTTTACGTGCTATCAGTGTCACACATCTTTACGTGAGATCAGGGTAACACAGGTTTACGTGAGATCAGGTAACACAGGTTTACGTAAGCACAGGTTAAAACAGGTTTACGTGCTTTCAGGGTAACACAGGTTTACGTGAGCACAGGCCAGGGTAAAACAGGTTTACGTGCTATCAGGGTAACACATGTTTACGTGAGAACAGGTAACACAGGTTTACGTGAGATCAGGTAACACAGGTTTACGTAAGCACAGGGTAACTCAGGTTTACGTGAGCACAGGGTAACACAGGTACATATAATTAAGGCACAGGGTACTGGAATCATATATCGGATACTGGGTAATACAGGTTCATGTGGTGAAAAGGCACCAAAGGTTCATGCGAGTACAAGCTAACTTAATTAAATGTGTCTTCGTATACACGGTAACAAACATGAAATACAAAATAATACAGGCCTATTTGGCATAGAAGATAGTACAGGTGCGTCATTCATGTACATGTGGAATCTACAATCTGACACGAGTAAGATACTCTTTTATTGGGCATGTTTCTCATGGTTTATATATGTACTAAACATATACTACTCAAAGTTTGCAAAGGATCACATTAAGAGGTAATGCGTCAAATTGTTTTCTCTTGTGTTGAGTGAGGAAATCTCATGTGGCACACAATGGCACAATGTAAGTCAAGTAATATGACCCGACTGATAAGTAATACTGATCCCACCCGAACCAATGAACGAGCGCCCTCAATAGCGGTAACATTCGTCCTGAAATCTACAGCTAACTGGGGCACAACCATGTTAAGTTTAGACCGTATCTGGATTCATCTAAGAAAGGTACAGTGGATCCTTCCTGGTCTGTCCAGTTGATATGATCGTCAGCGATATTCTGAGCGCGTCCTTCGTGATTGGAGTCAGCACTGACGTTAATTTCGGAGTGTTGGAGCAGTCAGAAAGGGATGACCCCTTGCGGTAGTCAGGTGAAGTCTGTATTTCCGATTTGTGGTCGAACGCTGTCGACCACCTGCAGCTGGAGGAACGGTGGGGTAGCCATGTGGTTAAAGAGTTCGCTCGTCACGTCGAAGACCCTGGTTCGATTCTCCACATGGGTACAATGTGGGAAGCACATTTCTGCTGTCCCCCGCCGTGATATTGCTGGAATATTGCTAAAAGCAGCGTAAAACCATACTCACTCAATCCATTTATATTTGTTGAAATATTTTAGAAGTTTACATATCATCAAGAGTTTGAATGATATTCATGCCAATGTAAGTCTAATGTGAACTTAGATCTGTGTTACATAACTGTAGGCTTTGGACAAATGGCAATATGCGCACTATCCGTGGTCCCTTGTCAGTTGACACATGGCTATATAACCTTGCCTCAGCTTGAATGGAGACATAATATACGTGACAACTCTGTGGTCGTATATTACCACAGGTATGCGAGACAGCGTCGTGACCTTTCATGAGAACATGTATACGAGACAAGGATCTGGTCTTGAATGGACACGTGTATATGTGGCTCAGCTGTGACATTGGAAGAACATAGCTATACACGACAACGTTGTGACGTGGAATAAACACAGGCATACATGACAACGTTGTGACATGGAATAAACTTAGACATACATGACAACGTTGTGACATGGAATAAACTTAGACATACATGACAACGTTGTGACATGGAATAAACTTAGACATACATGACAACGTTGTGACGTGGAATAAACTTAGACATACATGACAACGTTGTGACATGGAATAAACTTAGACATACATGACAACGTTGTGACATGGAATAAATACAGGCATACATGACAACGTTGTGACATGGATAAACATAGACATACATGCCAACGTTGTGACATGGAATAAACACAGGCATACATGACAACGTTGTGACATGGAATAAACTTAGACATACATGACAACGTTGTGACATGGAATAAACTTAGACATACATGACAACGTTGTGACATGGAATAAACTTAGACATACATGACAACGTTGTGACATGGAATAAACTTAGACAAACGATGTGACATGGAATAAACTTAGACATACATGACAACGATGTGACATGGAATAAACTTAGACATACATGACAACGTTGTGACATGGAATAAACTTAGACATACATGACAACGTTGTGACATGGAATAAACTTAGACATACATGACAACGTTGTGACATGGAATAAACTTAGACATACATGACAACGTTGTGACATGGAATAAACTTAGACAAACGATGTGACATGGAATAAACTTAGACATACATGACAACGTTGTGACATGGAATAAACTTAGACATACATGACAACGTTGTGACATGGAATATGCATAGTTATACATGACAACTTGGTGACATGGAATAAACTTAGGTACACATGACAACGCTGTGACATGGGATAAACATAGACATACGTGAGAACGTTGTGACATTGAATAAACAAGGCATACGTGACGACGCTGTGGCCTTGCATGAACCCAGGTACGCGTGATAATGATGTGACCTTGTAAAAATACAAGGACACGTGGCATTGTGTAATCCCTGTGTGAAAACAAGTGACGTGCTCTGGCCTTGAGCGGCATAAAGCAGTTGCACGTGACATCGGTATGGCCTTCTGTGCATGTTCAGGCAATGTGTCGTTTGCCTGGGGCATATTATACGACAATTACTGTGAAAATAGAGCAATTTATTTTTACGACGGACATGACCAACGTATCTCGAGGTAGTGACGACAGGTCATTAGTCTTCTGAGATAAAAGACGAGATGACAATTACTGACTGTCTTACCGACTCTGCGTTATTGTAACAAAGGTTACGTCTAAGAATGAAATGTAGAGTCACTTGCTTGTTAAACAGGTGGCAGTCGTAAAGATGTCTTCGTGTCTAATTTCATCAACCTATTAAGAATGTTATACGAAAAATAAGAAGTTAATCTGAATACATGCATCTTGTTTCAAACACTTCTGCATTGTTCAGTGATTCTTGATAATGCAAACTTATGATATCAACTGTCTTTCTGACCAGTGAAGATCCGGGTTAGATTTGGTCTTCAGCCACGAATGCTTTTCAAAAGAGGCGACTGGCGGGATCGGGTGATTAAGCTTGCTGACTTGGTTGATACATGTCATGGTACCCTAAATTGCGAAGATCGATGCTCATGCTGTTGGTCACTGGGTTGTCTGTCCAGACTCGATTATTTACAGACCGCCGTCATATAGCTGGAATATTGCGGTGTTAAACAACAAAACAGTTTGTCTTTCTGAAAAGCGGTTGCGTGGTATCTATAGTGACATCTACAAGTTTGGACCAGTAACTCACATACTGACTGTTAATCAACACACGATGACACACATCTATCGAGTCAGCGGTCCACACCACCTGATCCAGTTTATTGCCTTTTACGACAGGCCTGGCTTGCTTGAAGAATCATTTCTTACCAAGATTAGATAATACACAAATCGGGAATACAGGTTTTACCTGACTGTTGCAATCATCATACACTCACTACCACGATAGTAATTGTGTGTTCATAGTATCTAGTCATAAAAAGACTTAGGCAAACGTTGATGGAGGTTGTTTAGTTGTGCGTACAGTGTACCGGAGAATGTCATTCCGGACAACTTTATCAGTGTTGTCCCGGAGAATGTCATTCTGGACAACTTTCGAAGTGTTGTATCGGAGAATATCATTCTGGACAACTTTAGAAGTGTTGTCCCGAGAATGTCATTCTGGATTAACTTTAGAAGTGTTGTCCCGGAGAATGTCATTCTGGACAACTTTAGAAGTGTTGTCCCGGAGAATATCATTCTGGACAACTTTAGAAGTGTTGTCCCGGGAGAATGTCATTCTGGACAATCTCTTAGAAGTGTTGTCCCGGAGAATGTCATTCTGACAACTTTAGAAGTGTTGTCCCGGAGAATGTCATTCTGGACAACTTTAGAAGTGTTGTCCCGCAGAATGTCATTCTGGACAACTTTAGAAGTGTTGTCCCGCAGAATACCATTCTGGACAACTTTGAGAAGTGTTGTCCCGGAGAATACCACACTGGACAACTTTGTAAGTGTCAGCAGGCCTACAACGCTCAATACCACCACAGATACTGACCCTCATTTCTTTGCTTAAACATGGATCAGCAAAACCTTCTGTTGTGCTTAACATCATATCAAGTGAAAACGGTTCATAACTACCACTCTTTCAGAAGACAAGTGGGTATTTATAGTAATGCACGTCTGAACATATCAACATCAGTAATTAATTAATTTTAAAAAATAATCAGAGCAGTAAATTCAACCATGGAATCATGAAGACAGCAAAGATACTGTAAGGTCCCATGATCGTCAGAATACTTCCTAGTTCATAACCTTTTTTTGAATGCTGAATTGTCAAATGTCCCCCTACTTGTAATATGTTACATATTGCTGGTTGGCGATGTTACCCCTTCAGGGCTTTAATAATAGAATGTAATATCTTCATCTCGTGACTCTGTACCTACTCACCAGTTGTGTTTTTCCTTACTTTTAAACATATTGTGAGCAGGCGGAAGTTACTGAATAATTTTTATTTTTTCAACCTCACACAGAAATATATGACAGGTTCTCTATCCTTTATCATTGAATCGCGTGGACATTGAGGTTATCGTAGAACGTATATTGTCAGCGTGATAATATGTGTACAATGTCGTTATCATTGCGACAGCGTGTCTGAACGTTGCAGTCACCGCTTGCAATCTGTGGTCAATATTGTAACGTTGTAATGGTCATAATATGCTGACAATGTTGTTATCATCGTAACTGTTAGTGCATATGGATGTTATTACTGTAGTTACGTGTGAACCACATTGCTGTCGACGACCCGTGAAGATCCGGGTTAGAATTGATCTTCAGTAACCCATGCTTGTCGTAAGAGGCGACTTACGTGATAGGGTGGTCAGGCTCGCTTACTTGATTGACACATGTCAACTCATCCCAATTGCAGAGATCGATGCTCATGCTGTTGATCACTGGATTGTCTGGTCCAGACTAGATTATTTACAGACCACTCATATATAACTGGGTAGACTAACAACTAGTCTCTGAAATGAACATATTTTACAGAAAAACAGTTCATAATAAAAAAATATATAAATGAAAAAGGAGCCCTGAGACTTTTCATTTTCAAATCTAGACTTGCCACATTTCTAGACTTCCATGGGCTTCTTGGATATGTTTGTTTAGGGTATGTATGACAGGCTTATAGCTGATATTGCTGAGTGGGGCGTAAAACTAATCTCACTCACTGTCGACGTATCATGTGGACAATGTTGTTACCGTCGCGGTAGTGAGTGCATAAGGTTGCGGCAGTCAGGTGAAACCTGTGTTCCCAGTTTGTGGCGGAACGCTGTCGACCAACTGGATGTCGCTGGGTTGCTCAATTAAACGTCTTGGTTCCATTCACTGCTGATCACACTTTCTCTGCAACTAAAGACGTTTGCATCAGCATGTCCATTTATGTGCATAGTTCTTCTGCCGTCAAACGACATATCTGATCCTGATGACATATAACTGTAGTAATATGTGGATGTAGAGCTATATCTCAATTGAAAATGCCAATATCGGTGTGACCGACTTTTGCTTTGGTACTGGCTAGGCACAGGCGGAGCATTCAAATACAAGGTTTTGTCACCTAGGCTGGATCTGGTCCGGTCGTTGGTGTCTCCATCTCACCCGTGTTCAACAACAACACGCTATATAACAGTACAGCGAAACTATGCTACCTCTATAAGCCTGAAACAAATCGTTCAAGTTTGTGGGTTGACATTATCCAGCTGAAACCTTACGCTACATCCTTGCACTGACAAAACTACATGGCAATACATGATCTCGAACGATTCTCGTCCCTGTAGCGTACGTCTTTCAAATTGCCCTAATTTGTAATGAATGTAAGTGAGTTTAGTTTTACGCCGCTTTTAGTAATGTGTAATTTGTAATGATGTGTGTCGAAGAGGGATCGCCAAGTTGAATCGGACTTACAAACTGTCCTAGTGGGGTCTCCAAGTTGACCCGAATTTACAAACTGTCCTAATGGGGTCTCCAAGTTGACGCGGATTTACAAACTGTCTTAGTGGGGTCTCCAAATTGACCAAAATTTACAAACTGTCCTAGTGGGGTCTCCAAGTTGACCCGGATTTACAAACTTTCTTAGTGGGGTCTCCAAATTGACCAAAATTTACAAACTGTCCTAGTGGGGTCTCCAAGTTGACCCGGATTTACAAACTGTCCTAATGGGGTCTCCAAGTTGACGCGGATTTACAAACTGTCTTAGTGGGGTCTCCAAATTGACCAAAATTTACAAACTGTCCTAGTGGGGTCTCCAAGTTGACCCGGATTTACAAACTTTCTTAGTGGGGTCTCCAAATTGACCAAAATTTACAAACTATCCTAGTGGGGTCTCCAAGTTGACCCGGATTTACAAACTGTCCTAATGGGGTCTCCAAGTTGACGTGGATTTACAAACTTTCCGAGTGGGGTCTCCAAGTTGACCCGAATCTGCAAGCAGTGTCTCTTAACCCTGTCTAATATGGATCCACATGTTACACGGAGTCATGTTGTGATACAACAAGTAAACTTACCACGGGAGGAAACACGGCGTGTGTCATGGACGTGAATCATCTCTTGAATCCAAAACTACATTTTCATCTACAGTATCGTAATTAAACAATGCCAACATGTTACCCTGGTCTGCAATATCCTGATTTGTCACACATTGAACACGTGTGGGATAAAATGGAGCTGCATTTACGTCACCCGGATCATCCAACAACTCCGCCTTCGAATACGTCATGAATTTCCTCGGGACTTTCATTGACTTCCGGGACGCGAATGTGCCAGGTCTGCATCAATGCACATGGTTGACCCACTCGTTACTTGCTGGTTAAACGAATCTTGTGTTGTAGCTCATTTGCATATGCGCTGTTCTTGGAACATTTGACTATCACTGTAATAAAATTTCTTTCGAAGCAGTGTATGTTTAACACAGAATCGGGTTGTTGTTTGGTTGTCACAATAGCTTTTTGAAGCTTCTGGCTTAAGGAATGTAGCTCAAGCCTGTACAAAGCCGCTAAAGCCCATAAAATATTCACACGTTTTTCAAAAAGAATAATTTGACATCTACTCGACGGCCCTCTAACGCAGAAAATCTCCCTTAATCCAATATAAGCTATCTCTCGAAAACGTAGACTATCTATAGCCCGTTTGTGTACGTTTAAGCTCCAAAGTACGATGAATAAAATGAATTATAAATGATGACAAGTAATAAAAGAAAAAGAAACCCGTGCTTGAGGCCGTGAATATCTACGTTACGGCCGACGTTACATTTCTGATCCGAAGTAATGTACACTCACGGCATCCTGATACGCAGTACATCTGTAAGAGCACTGCATCAGTTGGAGATCATTTTTCTTGGGAAATAGGCTGAGCCATCTGACCTTTAAAGTTCTAGCTGTCACGTGTTATGTAGGTAAAGTACTCATCCCTGATACTTTGATCAGTCACAAGAAAGATAAGATGTGTTTTGCGTATGATGTGATTGTTTCTGAAATGAAGGGAACCCTCGAAAGTAATGGTATTTCTAACGACCGACGAAAGGGCACTGGATATTGTTTTCGACAAGTAGGTTAAAACATTGCGCGGCGTGTGAGGTGATGGAGAAGAGGAGGGCTGTCGTCAATTGTGGCAATGGTTATGAGGTGAAGGTGAGGTGAAATTGGGTTTAACGTCGTGCTTGAGAATATTTCGCTCATATGACGACGTGCATGCGTGTATGTGTGTACGTGCGGCTGCTTGTACTAGCCCAGACTGAAGCTGGTTTTATAGTGCTAGCCCACTGAGATACAATGCCGCAGTGAAGCATGAATACCCCACTCAGACACATTATACTGACTCCGAGCCGACCAGTCCTTTGTTGTACCCATTAATGCCGAGCGCCAGGCAGGGACCAACAAGTACCATATTTTAACGTCTTTGGTATGACGCGGTCGGGGATCGAACCCGCGACCTTCCACCTCCGGCGGACGCTCTAACCACTACACCACGGAGGCGGTCAATGGTTATGACAGTGACTGGGCAATGCCTGTGATTTGTCGAGCGGTGTGATAGCCTTGTGGATAAAGCGTTCGCTCCTCGCGACAAAGACACAAGTCTCTATGCCCACATTTGTGAAACCTCGCAACAGTTTATTTCTTGGGTTGGTGGCCACGTTCTTCCGGGAATGCTGTGGTGGCATGAAATAATTCATTGTAATGTTAATTGTAATTGTTCATTTCAGTAATGATTGATTGAGTTAACTATATATGAACAAGTTAACGTTAGGTATGACTTCCTTGAATTGACATCAGCGAACATTTCAAGCTATATTCATATCAACTAGAAGGGCTTGGTTATCGTTTGTGTGGATCAGCCATAAACTTAGGATAAAAATATTTGCTTACGAAAACAGTTTCCAAGCTATTTTCAAAATAGTCTCCGTCCAGGTGTACCAACATAGGAGCAATTGCAATGTGAGATGACTCAAAACAGATGCATCTACGTGCCTGAAATTTTACAGTAAATATATATCTAAGTATGTGATCAAGAATAAATCAAACTTCGATGTGGCTTCATTTGGCATCCTGTGTCTATAAGGCGTAACGGACTCTGGTGGTCATAGCTTCCAGTATCAGGGTCGCCATCTTTAATGTTGATAGGCAATGACGCGTAAACTGCATTTGACTTGTCTCACGTTCCACTCTGCTCAATCACTGAAAATCATTTGAGTGAGTGGAGTGAGTTTACTTTACGCCACACTCAGCAATATTCCAGCTGTAAGGCGGCGGTCTGTAAATAATCGAGTCTGACCAGACAATCCAGTGATCAACATCATGAACATCGATCTGCGCAATTGGGAAAATCATTTGAGGCAAGGCTCCATAATATTCAAACATATGACAGACTTAACAAAGTGAAACACTAAATCAGGTGTGTCGTTTCCCTCGCATTAACTTCTCTCCGCTATTTCATCATATAAATTATAGAATAGTCAGACAAAAAAGAATCTTTACAAATTACAATGTTCTTTCGAGATTTCCATACAAATCTCTACCAGGAAGAAGCAAAAAATATGAATGTATAAAGTATGAATAAAACTCTCTTTGTGAAAAACGGCAATCACATCTCTGTGCTCACATTTCATCAAGTGCCACCGTAGCTCCAGAACCTAGCGTTAGTCGAGACGCATTGATCCGCGGGATAAATAGATGGAGGGATTGCGAGAGCAAGAACGCAGAGGAGGCAATGTAGTCCTTTATCATCTTTCTTTATGATTCCACCCCAGAGAGGTTTAAACTCCATGACATTTTGAAATGCCAAGACCCGACCGTGCAAATGATGCCCCAAGAGCTGCAACGTAATGACCGCGATTTAGACGCCAGGAAGGAGATATGCATCTTATTGAGTTTCAGTGCAGGTAATGTTGGAATCACATTTCTGTTTCATTACTTCTGTAGGCGTAAGTAAGATAGAGGTAATGGTGAAGTCTGTTCATGTAAACGTTAATGGAAGCATTCTTGAACAGAACAGCGGATGTGCGTGGAATCATGAAACCTATTTGAAGAAACTTCAGTACATTACATCACGATGCAGAATAAATATTCAGCATGAAAACAGCATCACATGTTACACGTGATACCATCGTGTTACATCTAAATAACTGACTATGGTTCAGTATGAGGTTTTGTTCTCATCGGTTGAACAGGGAATGGTAAAACGCCCACTACAATGAACTGCACAATCCTTCTGAAAGACTTCTACTTAGTATGCTTTGGGCTGTGAGCAGCTGTTTTCCGATAATGTGTTGGTTTGATTTTGTACAAATGGGGAGACACTGAAATTACACACACGCACTCATAATACGAACCATTTGCTGATATCAAAATATTGCAGTTCTTCGTGTGTTTTGCTTGACTGCAGTACATGTTATTTGTCGATTGTTATCAAATGTCATCTGTGCCTCACCCATGTCAATATGTTTGTTGACCCGTGCATCAATTCGTCAACGGAGTGCCTCCCTACTTTTGATTGTTACTCATGTCCCAGTTGTTTCCTGTTGCTAGTGTCTCAGATGTTGACTGAAACGTATCTGTCATGTGCTCCATGTTGCCAGTGTTTCAGATGTTGACTGAAACGTATAAATCATGTGTTGCATAAGTTGCCAGTGTTTCAGATGTTGACTGAAACGTATCTTCATTTGTTGTATGTTGCCAGTGTTTCAGATGTTGACTGAAACGTATCTTTCATTTGTTGCATGTTGCCAGTGTTTCAGATATTGACTGAAAAGTATCTTTCATTTGTTGTGACAAGTTGCCAGTGTTTCAGATGTTCACTGAAACGTATCTTTCATTTGTTGCATGTTGCCAGTGTTTCAGATGTTCACTGAAACGTATCTTCATTTGTTGCATGTTGCCAGTGTTCCAGATGCTTGACGGAAACGTATCTTTCATTTGTTGCATTGCTGCCAGTGTGTCAGATGTTGACGGAAACGTATCTTCATTTGTTGTATTGCCGCCAGTGTTTCAGATGTTGACTGAAACGCATCTTCATTTGTTGCATGTTGCCAGTGTTTCAGATGTTGACTTTTGCCCTCTTCTGGTCCTTTGCAGGAGGAGCGAGTTTAAAGTTTATAGTCACAGCGGCAAGTATTTCAGCCATATCGTGACTTAAGACAGTTATAAATTATGACAAATGCGCAATTTTACAATCCTGTCGATTTGAAGGACAGTAAAACCAGCTAGTATATCAAAGCAATAGGAAATAAAACTAGCTTATATCTCTAAAATATTATTTCAAATTAGGACAGTACAATATAAAATAAGGCTGAGGATCACTCACCTAGGGACCATGGGTCCTTTGTAGGAATAACGGTAGGAATCAATATAAAAAGCATTGAAGGAATACCTGAGATATCGACAGATTAATCGGTGTATGAAATCGAATGTAGTGGAATCGACGTGTGAACCAATATAGGTATGGATGAGGGAATCAATGTAGGAATCGATGTAAGACTTCTGATGTAGAAATCCAAATGTTTGCATCAATGTAGGAACCAGTAAATCAATGTAGGCGTGTAATGTTGGAAACAAATACAGGAACTCGATGAAGGAATTAATGCAGGAATCGATATGAGAAGCAATGTAAGCAGCTGTAATTCGTATAGTCAGTATAGGGCCGGATATTCTTTGCGCTGTTTTTACATTCATAAGAAGATGCACCCTAAATGTTAAAATACTGTAACAGTTTATAGTTCGAGCTGAATCCCAACACACCTGTTGAATGTGATATGAAACACGTGTCACACTTGTCCTGTCACTGACTTTACTCACTCACCTAATTCACGCACTCACCACAATCGTTTAAGGCAGACTTGACGAAAAGAAAGATTCAAATCAAGTATGACGTTTCACCCTGGCATCAACTTCTTCTCGTTAAACGATCATAAATTCATAGGATAAGATAGACACATCAATCTTAGTAACTACAATGTTCCTTCGAGTCGTAAAAATCTCTGTAAGGGAACAACCAAAATATGAATGTATGAATAAACTCTCTTTGAAAACGGCAATCACATCTCTTGTGCTCACATTTCATCGGCGCCACCGTAGCTCCAGAACCTAGCGTTAGTCGAGACGCAAATGATCCGCGGTGTAAATAGATTAGATGGAGGGATTGCGAGAGCAAGAACGCAGAGGAGGGAAATGTAGTCCTTTATCATCTCTTTCTTTATGATTCCACCCCAGAGAGGTTTAAACTCCTGACATTTTGAAATGCCAAAACCCGACCGTGCAAATGATGCCCCAAGAGCTGCAAACAAAACAATCGCGATTTAGACGCCAGGGAAGGAGATATGCATCTTATTGAGTTTCAGTGCAGGCAATGTTGGAATCACATTTCTGCTTATTACTCTGTAGGCGTAAGTACGATAGAGGTAATGGTGAAGTCTGTTCATGTAAACGTTAATGGAAGCATTCTTTGGAACAGAACAGTGGATGTGCGTGGAATCATGAAACTTATATTTGAAGAACCTTTAGTACATTACATCACGATGTAGAATATTCAGCATGAAAACAACATCCCATGCTAGTTTTATATCAATGTTCCTCTAAACGGGTTGCTTGTTACATCTACATAACTTAATATGATTCAGTATAAGATTTTATTCCTCTGTTGGTTGTAACAGGAATGGTAAAACGCCCACTACAATGCACACCCTTCTGAAAGACTTCTACTTAGTATGCTTTGGGCTGTGAGCAGCTGTTTTCTCGATAATATATTGGTTTGAATTTATACAATGGGGAGACCCTCGAATATTGTTCGCTGCAATCAGAAGATTGCAGCTCTTTCGTGGTTTTATTTTGCTGATTGTGGTAGATCAAGCTTATGGCGATTGTTATCAAATGTCATCTGTATCTCATTGGTGAAACGTAACCATGTTCTGTTTGTTAACATGTGCATCAATTGTCAACCGAGTGCCTCCTCACTTTTGATTGTTACTCATGTCCCAGTTGTTTCCTCTGGTTGCCAGTGTTTCAGATGTTGACTGAAACGCATCTGTCATGTGCTGTATGCCGCTGTGTGTCTCAGGTGTTGAATTAAACGTACCTGTCAAGTGCTGCATGTTGCCAGTGTCTCAGGTGTTGATTGAATCGTATGTGTTATTTGTTATCTGTTGCCAATGGTCACTTGTGTAATCTGTTGATTTAATGTGGTGACCCATTTGGTACCAACAATGACCTGCAACTGTTGATGCCTCTCATTTACTTTACTGCCCCTGTGTCTCATTTGTAGACAGTAATCTGGACATGTTGACTGTAATCAGTAATACTGTGAGTGTGTTTCCATTTGTTACTGTAAAGTGCGTCCCATTTGTCGACTGTAAAATGTCTTTTTTGTTTGATTGTAACATGCGTTGATTGCAAACCATGTCTCATTGGTTAACTATTGATGTGTTCACAATTATTGACTGATAAGCATGTCTCATCGGTTGACTGTGATAAATGTATGTTCTCACATGTTGGACCGCACAGCAAGTCCTTCATTTGTTTACAGTATATGTGTTCTCAATTGTTGACCGCAATAGCAAGTCTCATTGGTTTACGGTAGATGTGTTCTCACTTGTTGACCGCACAGCATGTCGCATTGGTTTACAGTATATGTGTTCTCAATTGTTGACCCATTACAAGCACGTCAGATTGTTTTAATGGGTAGATGTGTCCTCAATTGTTGACCGCGACAACAAGTCTCATTGGTTGACCGATGATACTTTTAGAATTCTTACTGTAAAGCCTGTCTCATTTATTGACTGTAAATGTCTTTCGAATTTGTTGATGGTTACCTGTGAATCGTGTGTTTCATTGTATGTGCCCCAATTGTTTGATGGTCTGTGTTGGGCCATTGCCTGTGCTGAGTTTACTGTGAGATCACTGAGTAAAAATCATGACAGACACTGATTGTCCCTTTGAGGACTTATATAGGATTCCTATGAAAGTCATGCTTGTGGTGGGGTTCCAGGTAAAATAAGAACAGATCTGGCGATCTGTAGTAATTAAGCACCATATTCTGGGTTAAGCTCAACAAGATACCGCTCAACGTTTGCTGACAGCGGTATGTGTGACAACATTCGCCAGGCCAAATATGACGTCAAATTTCACCGGTATTACCGTGACAGAAAAAGACACAAACATAATCCATTAATGCAAAGAATTAACTACGCTGCTCAACATCTTACTGAAGACATGATATTATACAATTCGTCAAAGCATCAACCAACGCACCCCAGCAAGGAAACGCAATTACAATCCAATAGAGAAAGTTATGTCCAGCGATGAAAACATAAAACAACAAAACCTTTCACTGACGTCACACAAGTGTCAACTCGTGGCTTTTAATCATTGCGTCAATAGTAGGCATCTTGTCTTCATTGGTGCTATTTAAAATAACTGATACAGTTATAAAAAAAAAAATACCATCTCATTATCTTAAAATGACTTCGAAGTGCGCGATGAAGATGCACCGTTAAGATATTACTACCCCACCGTCATCTAGGGCTTATTATGAACTACTTCCTCCTGAGTTGTTACCATCCGGATCAGAATGAGACAATTACAGCAGTTCCCTTAGTCAGAATCCATCCAAAAATAGAATCTTACCTGTTGATTAACCTTATTCTGTATCTAGTGCTAGCACACTCGGACTTAAGTCGGTGGCCTGCGACGAAGGAAAGCGATCTTTAACAAGACGCATTAATGCCGGCGGGTTTCTACCACATGTAGTTTTACTAAGAGCTGTTTGATATGCTCTTATCCATGTCCTGTAACAGATGGTCTCATTGAGGTGTCACTTGGCTCTCCCCTATAAATCACAAACATTTAAAACCAAGTCTTTGCAAATAAGCCATTAATGAGATCGATATTTAGAGAGCTTCCGTCCCAAAAGATCGGAACGTAATTTCATTGACACAAGCATCTAAAATTATATTAAGTAACGGAATGTTCATTAATAAATCGTTCGTAAATGCCAGACACATACCTGTCCGTCTCTTTAAAAAAAAACAATATCTTCATCAAAAAACAATCTGCACAATGTGTGCAAGTGGGACAAGCAATTCAAACAAATGTAGAAAACATGAACATCTAATTGGCGCTTAGTCGATTCCTCAGTCAGGAGTTACTATGACACTCTCTAACCTTGGATCTTCAAGGAGAAATAGAATACACTGAGAAAATATTAGACACTGGTTGTTATCTTTGTCAAACGCATCTAACACACAGACAGACTGCAATTTCTTTACGATAATTTACGGATTTTCCAGTTGTGGTCCTCCTTTACTGTTTAATTGCCTTTGGTACTCATTGACCATGCGCCATGCATAGATGGATATTGAATCTGAAATGTTATTTCCGAACCCAAATAAGCCATGGTTCCTGGCTAGTACCTACCTTTTAGAACCAAATATAAAAATGGAACGCTGGGGACATACTCTATTGTTGAACAGAACTCATCGAAGATCCGTGGAAACAAATATCTTCGTAAGTGTACGTACTTTAGCATCTTGGCGCTTTATAACATTTCCAGTCAGCGGCCATACATACATGAATATTGAATCTGACTGTTTTGAAACCTAAATACAGCCGGGCTTTCCAAAGCATTACCTTAGCACCAAGTACAACAATGAAGCACTATGGACTATGCAACATGCCCAAGTCAGCATCTTCGTGAATTATATGTACTTAGTATCTTGCGCCATAACGCTTCAGTCCACAAAAGTGTCACAAGGTTGTTTCTCCATGGACGCTTCACCGAAGCCCAAGCAATGGCACTATACGACTTCCATCTGACTTTCCCCAGAGGGCATCAATCACCCCTGTGACCAGCTGCTGTGGATATAGATCTTGATTGTACGCTAGATACCACCTTTAATCAATACAGACAATTTTTCCATACGCTTTGTGATGTCATACAGCAGTGGTATCGCCAGGTCGTGCATTCTGCCACCAAACTCAATTGTACTCTGTACCTTTATTTCTCCAATTCGACGCTCTACTTTTCACGATTTTTACTTTTGAGTAATCGATTTTCCGGCTGAAAAACATTACAGAAAGGGAAAATTCAGAAATCTAGACCCTAGGTTAATTTCCGTTTTACCGGCAAAAAGAAATATCAAAGTTCATTGTTTCTCTCAGGTTCATTTTTGATGTTGGGAGACGATTACGAGAACGTTGCGGAATCAACGTGATCTGGTTTGATCCATTGCTAACCGGCACTAATGGGTATCAGCGCCATCTGAGGTAATACGTAGAATACGGGCTTTTAAGGTGTTAGTTTACTCACGCGGGTTCAGCGTGCCATGCATTTATGAATTAATTACGATCAAGAATGATGTTAATAATTTGACCCTTCTCAGTACCGATCCGTGCAAGAGCTACCGGCCACAAGTTTAGTGAAATCAGAGCTTGAATTTAGATACAAATTGAAGTTAGCTGAGGGTTAAGAAATATTAGAAAATGACTCTCGTGGGTGATATTAAGAAGATTGAAATAAATTCTGAAATTAGAGCTTGCTTTCATAAAATGATGTTGCCTAGGAAATCAATAACAAAACGTCAAAATGAAAAACATAGGAAAAGTACCAAACCACCAAAGAAACAATTCGTGATAAAATGTATGGATGGAAAATTTTGAAGAATGAATGGTTATATCTATACCACGAACATTCAATGGACTCATCAAGAATATATTCATATTTCTCTGAAACCCAATAGCTTTGGTATAGTTTTTCTCCGTTTGAAACGTATTCACTGACATCCGCGGACAGGAACTGACTACAGGCTTATGGCACTTTCGTGGCAAGGATGGCAATTCTACACAGCTAACAGCTAATAGCTTGGGGTAAATCATCACTGCAAGATCAGAGAAGAACATGATGTGGGTCAGTGGCTGAGAAACTGACAATTCCCCTTCCTTCCGCTTATGGAAATCGATCTATCTCTTGCTGAAGCTTAACCTTCAGTGCGCATATAATGGAGGGTGATACTACCTCTTATCTGCTTTACATGAATGCAACATGCATGACAAAAACAATAAGCATGTATTACTTACATGAGCAATCTACAAGAGAGTATTCGACCGTGACAAGAGCGTTTGAGTGTGTAACCCATTCATCCACACGTCCCAGTGCGGTTCAATATGATGATTACCAAGCTTGAACCTGATACCAGTGAAGATTGGTTCTTGTGTACTTTCACCCATCAAAGGAACCGTTGTCCGAGGAACAAATTACTACCACATATCTTACACTAGGTTTAAGGTCATCCTTAGTTAAAGCACAACTTATATGATTAACGTTATCATTTTGTCTCTCATATTTATTTATTTATTTTTACGTCTCCAATAATTGTTTTGTGTGAGAAGTGTTAGAACGGAACATAAAGGAACATATTTTTTTAATCAAAGAACATTGAAGAACATACAAACAGTGAGTGTGTATTTTATTTTATCGCTGCTTGGCTTCGCAATATTCCAGCAACATCACGGCGGGGAGACCAGAAATGGGCTTCACATTATTGTACCTGGGTTCGGAATTGAACCTGGTCTTCAGGGTGATGAGCGATCGCCTTAACCACTATATACCACCCATTCGCCCCAGACATACAAAGAACAGTCGTTATGTGTACTAGCCTTGACGGATTACCTCACAGTTATTATCCAGTGATGACTGAACGAGAACTACTCGTTGAACTACGTAAAGGGTCAGGTAAGATGTTTTACTTTTGCCATTGTGTACGATACGGCGGTTATTGAAACTTTGAATAAAGTTGTGACACATACCTAAGGCGTGTCGTTTCTATGTCAGTTATTTATAAGCATAGCATGAAAGTGAAGGGTACAATATCTAGAGTGGCATTACTGGCAAAGTTGAGTCTCGATTTTTGTCCCATGGAGTCTGACAAATCACTGAAGGAACCACGCGTGATATTGTTCAAAATAACCGTGCCCTCTTCTGGTCCTTTGCAGGAGTGAGTGAGTGAGTTAAAGTTTATAGTCACAGCGGCAGTATTTCGAGCCATATCGTGACTTAAAGACAGTTATAAATTCATGACAAATGCGCAATTTTAAAACCTGTCGACGAAGGACAGTAAAACCAGCTAGTATATCAAAGTAATAGGAAATAAAACTAGCTTATATCTCTAAAATATGATTTCCAAATTAAGACAATACAATATAAAATAAGGCTGAGGATCGCCAGCAACTGAAGGTATCACCACTTAGAACCATGGATTCTTTGCAGGAATAACTGTAGGAATCAATATAAAAGCATTGAAGGAATACCTGAGATATCGACAGATTAATCGGTGTATGAATGAATGTAGGAATCGACGTGTGAACCAATATAGGTATCGATGAGTGGAATCAATGCTTAGGAATCGATGTAAGACTCTGATGTAGAAATCAATGTTTGCATCAATGTAGGAACCAGTAAATCAATGTAGGTAATAATGTAGGAACAAATACAGGAACTGATGAAGGAATTAATTCAGGAATCGATATGAGAAGCAAATGTAAGAAGTAATTCGTATAGTCAGTATAGGGCCGGATATTCTGTTGCGCTGTTCTATATCCAAAAGGAAGATAACCAATGTTAAAATACTGTAACAGTTTATATAGTTTGAGCGAACTTCAACACACCTGTTGAATATGATATGAAACAGGTGCCACACTTGTCCTGTCAATACCGACTTACTCACTCACTCATTCAACGCACTCACTCACAATCGTTTAAGGCAGACTTGACGAAAAAGAAAGATTCAATCAAGTATGACGTTTCAATCTGGCATCAACTTCTTTCTGTTAAACGATCATAAATTACAGATTAGATAGACACATCAATCTTAGTAATTACAATGTTCCTTCGAGAAACAAATCTCTGTAAGGGAACAATCAACATATAGGAATGTATAAAGTATGAATAAAACTCTCTTTGAAACGGCAATCACATCTCTGTGCTCACATTTCATCAAGTGCCACCGTAGCTCCAGAACCTAGCGTTAGTCGAGACGCATTGATCCGCGGGATAAATAAATAGATGGAGTGGATTATGAGAGCAAGAACGCAGAGGAGGCAATGTAGTCCTTTATCATCTTTCTTTATGATTCCAATCCCAGAGAGGTTTAAACTCCATGACATTTTGAAATGCCAAGACCAGACCTTGCAAATGATGCCCTAAGAGCTGCAACGAAATGACCCGCGATTTAGACGCCAGGAAGGAGATATGCATCTTATTGGAGTTTCAGTGCGAGCAATGTTGGAATCACATTTCGCCTTTATTACTGTAGGCGTAAGTACCGATAGAGGTAATGGTGAAGTCTGTTCATGTAAACGTTAATGGAAGCATCTTCTTGAACAGAACAACGGATGTTCGTGGAATCATGAAACCTATTTTGAAGAACCCTTTAGTACATTACATCACGATGTAGAAGATTCAACATCCTATGCTAGATTTTATATCAATGTTCTCAACGGGTTGCTTGTTACATCTAAATAACTGACTATGG